>NC_091291.1:112230254-112392754 GCF_032444005.1 Ranitomeya imitator | reverse complement strand
TGGACATTGAAAGGTATCAACCACTGAGGACTCTGAATTCTAAATATTTTTCTATCCACTGGGTAACACGGTACCAAGATATATATCTTTCCTATGTCCTATTTAATAAAGTAAATACAGAGCGACCAACCCCTTTAAGTAATTGCTTTTCTGACCATTTCCTACCTATATCTCTCCTTTATTTCTATGGCTGCTCATCCTTTGATTGACTTTACAATTCTGCTGAAGGGTTTTATGGCAGCCGTCATTTGTTGCTATGCATTATGTTGACTATTTTTATGTACGGTGCCAATAATCCACATTACGAGGATCATCATTGTCCTCCCGATAGCATTTGGCAAAAATCCATCAGATGCTATAAGGGCATGGCCTTCTGTATAACAGTACCCCTCCTCTGCACCCAGCAGATTACTGAGTGGTGGGTGCCTGGTATTCTCCTGGCAGACTTCTGCACCATCATTTCCGCCTTCTCTGGCATTTCCTTATTGCATACAGTGTTCTTCTTATTCCCATGTGAGAACTTTCCTGCTTGTGCAGCGTTCTGGGACTCGCCCTATATGAGCGGCTCGCCTGCTTTTTCCTAGAAGTAGTTTGTGCATGTTCTTGAATTGTAAATGAAAAGCAATATAGATCGAGTTCACCATAATACAAGAATCCTGTACATTTTGTGTTTTCTGCAGTTGCGTGGAATTGGGTCAGATTCTATATAAAGAAGGAAATTCCACAGCTGATTCCATATGTAAAGAAAAGAGAAGTCGCTTTTTATTAGCAGTTGCATTCGTTCCACTGCTTGCAGTGATAATATATGTAGTCACAGGTTTTTCTATTGGTAAACCAGGTAAGTCAAGTCTCAATGTTAGTGGCACATCAGGGCCTGGTTCACATGTGGCGGATTTGTCAAGGATTAACGATGCAGATTCTGCATCCGAAATCTGCAACAACCTGCAGTGCCTGAGATGGGGGGTCAGGAAGAGCGCACTTCAGAGCCTGGTACCCTGGTATCGATTTCCCTTATTGTTCTGTAAGATGTCGTCTGCATTGAACTATATGCAGTATAAATGAGAATTTTTCACTGACGTTAACCCAGCCTCATCCTATATGTGCAGTGCTTAGCATAAATGAGTATACCCCGTTGAAAGTCTTTGGAGCAAAGATAAAGTTCAGACTTCAAAATTCTAATTAAGAAAAATTCCACCACACATTTGTCTAATTATTCATTGCTCAGGTGTCCAGCAGACAGTTAAGTGTTGCATAACAGCATTTCGTGCAGTCAGCAATGGCGCCATACGGAAGAGAAATGTCACAATATCTGAGAAAGAAGAAAAAGAATATCTTTACACAAGAAAGGTGAAGACTACAAGAAGATCAGCAGATCTTTACTTACCTGTCAGAATACTGTAGCAAAAGTGATACATTTTTTTTTTTTTGTTCAAAGATGGAACGGCAACCATCTCATAGAGACGTCCAGGTGACCACGAAAGTTGCCACCTAAACCGGAGGGACTTCTGATGAAAAGGAGAAAATTTGACATGCAAGTTCACGGCATACATTGCAGAGGAACGGCATGCACGAGTCGTGTACAGCACCATGGAATCAATGGTGCTATATGAATAAATAATAATAATAATGAGTGCCGTCCATGAAGGAAGCCTCTCCTAAAGCCCATGCAGAAAATTTAAGCCACCTACAATTTGTCATGGAACATGCGGAGAAATACGAAGACTACTGGGACTCTGTACTCTGGAGTGAAGAAACCAAGATAAATGTTTTTGGAACTGATGGCTTCAAAACTGAATGGTGTCACAAAAGGTGAGGAGTACAAAGAAAAATGCATGGTGCCTACAGTGACACATGGTGGTGACTGTGTCCTTATGTGGGGCTGTATGAGTGCTGCTGGTTTCAGGGAACTACAATTCACTGATGATTTAATGGATTCACAAATGAATTGCTCTATATTGAAAGAAAGTATGCTACCATCACTGTGTGCCGTTCGTAGTCTTGCACTTTTCCAACATAACAATGATCCAAAACACATCTAAGGCCACTGTTGCTTTTCTAAGGAAGAACAACGTGAAAGTGATTTAGTGGCCAAATGTCTCCTGATCAGAACCAAACCGAACATTCATAGGGAATTCTGAAGAGACAAGTTGTCATCGGTCTCCATCCAGCATCCAGGCTCTAAAAAAAAAGTGCTAATTCTTGTAAAATGGAAAAACATACATGTTGCAAGATATCGTCAACTTGTTCATTCCATACCTAGTGGACTTGGTGCTGTACTTAAAAATTATGGTGATCATACAAAAATACTAGACGTAGCAGTTTTTGATGTGGGATGTACTTATTTTTATATCAACTAATTTGAGTAAATGTTAAGATTTTGTAATTAAAGTTATATTATTCGCCTGACTTTCATGTTAGGGGTTAAAAAATGTTCTAAGAAATGCAATTTTGCCAAAATTTTGTAAATTGTTCTTGTATTCAGTGAGATACTGATTAAAATGTTACTTTTCAAAGGAGGTGTACTCATTTATGCTGAGCACTGTATGTACCTTACCTAGTAATTTTCTATCCTTTTACACAACCTAGATCAAGAAAATTAAGCAAACAAAAACAATGGTGTATTGTAATTGCAGAAAGGGCCACAAATAGGGAACGTCAAAATCCCAAGCAAATGTTCTTTCTAAACAAATTTCCATATGAAAATGTATTCTACTAAAGCTAATTTGTATTATGGGCTGAGTTTTATGTGGACATCCATAGAGCAGGTGGGAGGATGTCCACCTTATCTCCACCCCAGGGTGTGGTCTGGGGCTTAAGTAGGTGGCCTCCAAAGGCAGCAGTGTTCAGTGTCTGGGGAGGAACACTCCAGAGAAGTGGTGGTGCTGGAACCAACCTGAACCATGTCTGCTCTGCTAACGGTGAGCGGGAGGAACCCTGCTCTCAGAAGGGCTGTGCTTGGTGCTACCATTTTGTTTTGTTTTCCTATTTTGCCCAGAGGGCTGTATTTGTTTTACTTCACCTTGGTTTATGCTTCCTATAATAAACCAAAATAAGTTCTTAAAGAGACAGTGTTCACGTGTCTACCATCATGTACCACTGAGTGAGCCAATCTACCACCGGATATACAGATATATACAGATATACTCGGCCTCCCTCTTCTGTTTCTCCTGACTATGGGTTTACTATGTAACAAAGGCTCTGTTCTAGGACCCCTACTCTTCTCTATCTACACTTTCGGCCTGGGACAGCTCATAGAATCCCACGGTATGCAGTATCACCTCTACGCTGATGACACGCAGATCTACCTATCTGGACCTGACCTCACCTCCTTACTTACCAAAATCCCACACTGTCTGTCTTCTATCTCGGCCTTCTTTTCTGCTCGCTTTCTACAACTGAACATGGACAAAACAGAATTCATCATCTTTCCCCCATCTCACTCTACCCCTCCAACAGACCTATCCATCAATGTCAATGGTTGCTCACTTTCCCCAGTCCCACACGCCCGATGCCTCGGGGTGATCCTCGACTCTGCCCTCTCTTTCAAGCCACATATCCAAGCCCTTGCCTCCTCCTGCCGTCTCAAACTCAAAAATATTTCCCGGATCTGTGCTTTCCTTGACCGCGACACCACAAAAACGCTAGTGCATGCCATTATCTCCCGCCTCGCCTACTGCAACCTCCTACTCTCTGGACTCCCCTCTAGCACTCTGGCACCACTCCAATCCATCCTACACTCTGCTGCCCGACTAATCCACCTGTCTCCCCGCTATTCCCCAGCCTCTCCCCTATGTCAAGCCCTTCACTGGCTTCCTATCGCCCAGAGACTCCAGTTCAAAATCGTCACAATGACATACAAAGCCATCCATACCCTGTCTCCTTCATACATCTGTGACATGGTCTCCCGGTACCTACCTACACGCAACCTCTGATCCTCTAAAGATCTCCTTCTCTACTCCCCTCTCATCTCTTCTTCCCACAACCGGATCCAAGACTTCTCCCGTGCTTCCCCCATACTCTGGAACTCTCTACCCAAACACATCAGACTCTCGCCTACCATAGAAACCTTCAAAAAGAGCCTGAAGACTCACCTCTTCCGACAAGCCTACAGCCTGCAGTGATCCTGAAGTTACTGAACCGCCGCGCAACCTGCCCTACCCTCTCCTAGTGTTTCATCACCCAACCCCTGCAGACTGTGAGCCCTCGCGGGCAGGGTCCTCCCTCCTTATGTACCTGTGTGCCTTATTTGCTCATGTTTAATGTATTTGTCTATATTTGCCCGTATTCATATGTAAAGCGCCATGGAATAAATGGTGCTATAAAAATGTATAATAATAATAACAAAGCAGCTTTCTTCCTTCTCCACAAGGGATACACCTGGAGGAACAGTTTATCCCACATTTCAGGAGATGACTGTGGTTCATCTTGGACACCTTTTATTGCATTTGCTCTGCAGACGTTACTTGGGCCGGCGGCTTTTTCTCCATTCACTACCATAGTTCACTAAATTGTGTTTTATTTTTCTCTGTATGGAGGGAATGACCTGCAGCTGATGTCCCTCCTGATTTCATTTCCACTACATGCGCTCACAGAGCCACCATTGTGTACACAGCACAGTATACCGCTCAGTACATGGCCGCTCATGTTCATGCACAAGCCCTTACCAACCACTGCCACATTAGTCCACCGTTCGTGGTCATACGGACGGTCACGCCAGATGCATCGCCCTTTTTCTTTTCTTCCATCCCTCTCTAAATAGGAGCTGGAGTCACATCTAGCATATCTTACCCCATGTTTTGTGCTTTTATTTAAAGAGATGTGGGGGCGCTAGAATTATCAGATAAGACCCTATTTGTGCTTTTTGTCTCTCCAGTTTTATCATTTGATTTACTCTTCATTAATTGACAGTTCTAGCTTCATAGGAGGCAGAGAGCGGTGGAGAGAGATGGAAATCAAGTCGCTCCAGGAGGTGGACTGCTCCGCCACCAAAGGGGCACCAAGCACCTGTGCTTTGTTTGGACAGTTATTCTGTGCTGACCCTGAATAATTACTTTATTTCCATTTATATATGGGCTATCGGTGGTCTCAACAATCTTCATCTATCTGACCTCCATTCTGTCTGTACTGTACATAACTCATCTACACTTTGTGCTTATATTTAGAGATGACCACGCCAGACGTGCAGGACGGCGGCGGCTATAGAGATCCTCAACAAGAAGAACACACACAAAGTCCAGTCAGTGAAACTCTTCCTAAACACCAGTGGAAAATAACTTTATCTAAGCCTTTACAGTAGGCGAACACTTCCATTACTATTCAGCTTGTGCTGTGTACACAAAGACGTTGTCAGCCATCAACTCATTATTTGAGATCAGGATTTCAATGGGAGGTAACGCCTAATAAAGCTGGAGGCAGGATCGCACCGTTTACCAAAGGAGACGGCTCGAGTCCTCCAACCCCTCCACGCACAGCGGAGTCTGCATGTGTCACAGAGCATGCCCACCTCGCTGTGATAAATATAAATATATCAGCTGTCGCCAAGCTTTTTAATGTGCACCATGAAGGGAATACATCTACCATGACAATCCAGGGCATAGAGCATATTAATTTATCACAGCGAGGTGGAGATGTCAAAAGACAGCTTCTGACCAGAGAAGCTTTCTGGATTTTCAATTTGGGAACAAGACACCCATTTGGTCTAAATCACAAAAATGAGATCATGTATCATTACTGCTAGTTACTTATTGTATTATTGTTTTTATTATTGTGTATCTACATTTTTTAAGTATGTTGTGTTACCTTGGCCTATTTGTTTGTTCATCTCTTGCAGCTGCGGTGGAGTTCACATGTATAGGACCTGTGGTAATGAGTCATGTGACTTGTATCAGTGAAGAGATTGGTCCATCTGTATATTAATAGCCACCGCAGTTTGCCAAACATCATGCATTGAGTAAGATCATTTAGATCGAAACGTGTCGTATGTACTCTGCACTCACATTTTCGCACGAAGGCAAGGATTGCTGTTTTCGCATTTTAATGGAGAAATAAAGTTTTTGAAATTTTTAAAGGAGCTGGAACGCCTTTCTTCTATTCCTTCTGCTATTCACTCATCCTGGTCCGAGATGAAGTTCCGTGCACCTGCGTGGATCGGTGAGCTGGCTGTGGCTATTTAGTCTTTTTTTTTTCAGCATATTCTAAGGGGTATCGTTTCTCCTTATGGAGAGTGACATACCATCTCTGGCTTGTCAAGGTAAGGAGGCTTATTCACTGTGCAATGCTCCTCTGGGAAATATAATATGCAAATTGCCTCTTCTGAGAAAAAGAGGACTTAAACTCTATAGCGCCACTTCCAACAGGTGGCAATTTGCATATTATATAAACGATACCCCTTCAAAATTGAAGGAATACTGACCCAGCATGGCTACCCCAACATCTTGCAGCGGCATGCTATTCCATCCGGTTTGCTTTTAGTTGGACCATCATTTATTTTTCAACAGGACAATGACCCCAAACACACCTCCAGGCTGTGTAAGGGCTATTTGACCAAGAAGGAGAGTGATGGGGGGCTACGCCAGATGACCTGGCCTCCACAGTCACCAGACCTGAGCCCAATCGAGATGGTTTGGGCTGAGCTGGACCGCAGAGTGAAGGCAAAAGGGCCAACAAGTGCTAAGCATCTCTGGGAACTCCTTCAAGATTGTTGGAAGACCATTCCCGGTGACTACCTCTTGAAGCTCATCAAGAGAATGCCAAGAATGTGCAAAGCAGCCATCAAAGCAAAAGGTGGCTACTTTGAAGAACCTAGACTATAAGACATCATTTAATCTTTATTTTTTTATAATAATAATCTTTATTTTTATATAGCGCTAACATATTCCGCGGCGCTTTACAGTTTGCACACATTATTATCACTGTCCCCGATGGGGCTCACAATCTAAATTCCCTATCAGTATGTCTTTGGAATGTGGGAGGAAACCGGAGAACCCGGAGGAAACCCACGCAAACACGGAGAGAACATACAAACTCTTTGCAGATGTTGTCCTGGGTGGGATTAGTACCCAGGACCCCAGCGCTGCAAGGCTGCTGTGCTAACCACTGCGCCACCGTGCTGCCTAAAATTTCAGTTGTTTCACACTTTTTTGTTAAGTATATAATTCCACATGTGTTAATTCATAGTTTTGATGCCTTCAGTGTGAATGTACAATTTTCATAGTCATGAAAATACAGAAAAATCTTTAAATGAGAAGGTGTGTCCAAACTTTCGGTCTGTACAGTATGTGCACCAAAATTGTATCGTTAAAAACGCCAGCTCGTTGCGCAAAAAATAAGCCCTCACCCAACCCAAGATCACGAAAAATGGAGACGCTACGGGCATCGGAAAATTGAAAATTGCGCTTTTTTTATAGGAAACTTTGGAGTTTTTTTTTCACCACTTTGAAAAAAAAAATAACCTAGACGTGTGTGGTGTCTATGAACTCGTAATGACCCGGAAAATCAAAATGTCAGGTCAGTTTTAGCATTTAGTGAACCGAGCAAGAAAGCCAAGCAAAAAACAAGTGTGGGATTGCACTTTTTTTTTTGCAATTTCACCACACTTGGAATTTTTTTCCCTTTTTTTAGTACAAGACATGGTAAAACCAATGGTATCGTTCAAAAGTACAACTCGTCCCACAAAAAATAAGCCCTCACATGGCCGTATTGATGGAAAAGTTAAAAAGTTATGGCTCTGGGCGGGGGGGGGGTGGGGGGGAGCGAAAAACAAAAACGCAAAACTGAAAAAAAAAAAAGCTCCGGGGGTGAAGGGGTTAAAAACAATGAAAAGGGAGAAACAATATCGACCTCTGGTGGTCGGAGTATGAAATGACAGTCTAAGATAAATATCAAACAAATACAATGCAGAAATATAAGTATATAAATACATCAAGGACTTCTATATATTCCTAATGTTATCAAAGTTTGCATTCGCAATTATTAATTTTGCATGGTGAGCTTTTTTTTTACTACGTATGCCTCATTTAGTTAATACACTTGCTCATGTGACCAACTTTTGATGTAAGTTGTACTCTGTACTGTACCAGTCCTTCATCTTCTTCATCACATGATGAATTGAAATTATTTAATCGACAATTAGGAAGCCTTGATATATTTATACTTTTATTGCTGCATTGTACTTGTTTGATATTTATCTTGTAGACCGTCACTTCATACTGTAGCTCTTTTTTCCACACCATATTTATGAACTGACACTGTGTATTTTATTAGAATTTATGCTCATTTATTAATTATTAGGGGGTTGTGGATTATGTAATATAAATAATTGCATATAATTATTCTTTGGTCTTGGTTAGGGGAATTTTTGTTTTTGCCTTTTTTCTCCCGATTTACTACCATTTTATTGCTTTTTTTTTTTATATTTTCTAATTATGTTTTAGAATTATTTTTTTTAATAGCAAATATGTATATATATATTTTTAATTGTCTTATTTCCAGTGGGAAAAAAAGGGGTGATCTGATCTTTATTTTTACATTTTTTTTTACGTTACTATATTTAATAGTCCCCTTAGGAGACTTGAAGCTGTGATCGTCCGATCTTCTGTGCTGTATATATGTATAGCAGAAATTACGATCTCCTATGACTGCTGACATTCACAGGAGATCACGGGGGTCGTCTGCAGACCCCCCGGCTGGCTTGACAGCCTATCGGTGCCACCCGATCACGTGACAGGAGCGCCTATGGGCGGGATTAGTGACGCGCTTCCGGCTGGTGTGTGTTTAAACTCGCTGTCATTGTGTGACTGACAGTAGCCCATTAGAGCCACCTCTGGCAGTGTCTGATGGGCTGTAGTATGTAGCTGACCTGTACGCCATTGTCAGGGCTACAGCTGACAAAGCAACCTATTGTCACCCTGCAATCGCACTGCACAGGTGCCCACAGGGAGCGCTCTGCCTCTGCCAAACTCCTCCTGTGCCGCGGTCACAATTATCAGCGACATACGAGAAGTTAGACTGCAGGTATAGGTGATTGTACTGATCCCAGCACTTACTGCAGGAGCTCTGCTGTGTAGATCGGTTGTGCTCCTGCGACTACCCATACTATCAGCATGACCGACAGATACATCACATCGCACGAAGGCCTAAAGACAAACCTCTTTTATTTCCTAACTGTAGAATATATTCTGCTTCATCTCCAACAGCAGCTGCAGAATTTGCTTTAAAAGAGGCGCCTAACATAACAAGACTACCACTGACTGTGATACAAGAGTGTTGTGAGCATGCTCTGTGACCTATGATCATGCTCTGTGACCTATGATCATGCTCTGTGACCTGTGATCATGCTGTGACCAGTGATCATGCTCTGTGACCTGTTGTCATGCTCTGACCTGTGATCATGCTCTGTGACCTGTGATCATGCTCTGTGACCTGTTGTCATGCTCTGACCTGTGATCATGCTCTGTGACCTGTGATCATGCTCTGTGACCTGTGATCATGCTCTGTGACCTGTGAGCATGCTCTTTGACCTGTGATCATGCTCTGTGACCAGTGATCATGCTCTATGACCAGTGATCATGCTCTGTGACCAGTGGTCATGCTCTGTGACCTGTGATCATCTTCTATTGTTAGCTTCATGATCTGACAGTTTATAAAAGAGATGTTGCCTTTTGTTGTAATCCTGCCTCTGATAAGCTAAACACGGCAGAAGCTGAAAAACAGGAATTGTCAGTGTATTGCGAGTGCCTATTGGACAGCGTAAAAAGAATATCAAAGAACATTCAGCAATGTACATACTTTACCTTAATAATTGTACAATCGTTTTAGCATTAAAAACTTTTTTTTCATAAATTTTGTTTCCATATGTGCTGTTACTAATCTGTACTGCTGAGACAGGTCCTGGACAGAGGCTTCTTCCCCCTCTGGCAGCCGGCTGTAGAGTTCCTTTTCTAATGAAGTACATAATCAAATTCTCTCTTCAGAAAGGAACAGGACTAGAACTCTATAGCGCCGCCTGTTGGAAGCAGTGATCCTAAAAGTCACTATTGAATCTCTAACAATCTTTCAAATATGATTTGGGCTAAAAGGCAAACAAGAATCTCAATGTGCAGACAGTGTATCGGGGTGTTGCCCCTCATCAGAGCAAGGTATGAGATCTGATATCATTAGGGAAGAGGCTCCAGACTGGAGTCTAAGGGATGTTTCTCCTTCTGGAGAATAAAAAGTCAGGCCTGGCATGTCACAGTGAGGACACTTGTAAGCCATGCATGCTCCTCTGTGCAGTTAAATATGCAGATTGTCTCTTCAGAGAGGAAGAGAACTGTATAGCGCCTCCTATTGGAAGCAGCGATCCTGCAAGTCAATATTTACTCTGTATCCAGTCTTAACATATGACTTAGGATAAAAGCCAAACCAGAATCTCAATTTGCAGACATTCAGTTTTGGTCTATTGCCCCTCATCAGTGCAATGTATGAGATCTGATTTGGCTGTATGATAGACTCTAGACTAGGGTCTAATGGGTAACATTTCTCCTTGTGGAGAGCGATATACCGACTCTGGTATGTCACAGTGAGGAGACTTTTAGGCCATGCAGGATCCTTTGAGAAATTAAATATGCACATTGCCTTATGAGAACTACAAAATGTGTCTTCTCAGTTATACTCCATGTGTATTCCCTGACGAATGGGGCAGAAAACAATATATATTGGCGCTCTGCAATAAACAAAAGGATCACTGTGCAGAGACCTGGCGGTGGAGTGACTGAGCATGTGCGACCACAAGCACTGCGCTCACTAGGTGCACATTGCTATATAGTGCTGAACACCAGGTGGCGCCATAATATGTAAATCCCATTGAACAGTATGTAAATGGCATTGTTCATTTTTTATGGTTTTGTAAAAATGTTTAATGATATCAAACTGTTAGTTACATTATACATACAGGGAATAAAAATGTAATAAAGTTGTGCTGTTTTGTAATGTATTGTGTATTCGTTTTATGATCTCTGCGCCTGTAGTCATGGAATTGTAATCTATGTTGTGTGTTTTTATCGGCTGTAAATCTGTCCTATTCCTGTGATGACCGTGTCCTGGGTGGGTGGGGGGGGTCTCTGGCTACAGACAGATGGGGGAAACTCTCGGAAGGGAAAATAGGGGTACGGCAGTGATGACTGCTAAGACTGTGGCCGGTCGTAAGGTGGGAGAGAAAAGAGAACCCCGGAGCTGTGATGAAATGCTGAGCACAGGGAAGGGGAGAAAACATTCCAATAAGATTATACAGCCATATTGGATTTTCATAGTAAGTACACTAGCTTCATCTGGTCTGAGATATTTATTACTTGATGTAGTTTGTATTTTGCTCATTACTCTCTCACCCCAAACTTCACAACAGCTTTTCAGCATCCACTGCCGGCTGTTTTCTGTGGTTGGTGTCTGCGCAGCTTTAGAGCGCTAGTAATCTGCAGATTGATAATGTTATTTTTATATAGTTCTCTTAAAGTGAAATATTTGATTGTTCCTAGTCACAAAGGTACGCAGCCAATTACACAGAGTCCAGTAAGCGGAGCACCTTCCCGTAATGAGCCGTGCCCCTGTATACACATCACAATATCAGGGCTGATTTTTAAGCATCTGGAAGGAAATCAATTCCTCAACATTGAAATTGCAAAACCAAGAAGGAATCTTTGTGGAATTCTTGGAATCAACAGATGGGCATGTTATTATTGGTTGTCAGAGGAAAATTCTGCTGCACTGAATACACTTGGGCAATAAATCATCAAGATCCGCTGCTGGCAGCTCCCTTTGCATTTCCCGACGAATGACGCCCAGATGTGCTCGATGTGAGACAAGTGTGCAGACACTGCAGGCCATGGTACCATGTTTAGGTCACACAGGAACACGAGGAGCAACATGTGGCCACTCCTTGTTCTGAAAAACAGCTCCTTGGACACTTTGGAGAAATGGCCGCACCTCTGGTTCCACAATTGATGCTTTCTGTGAAATTGCACATCACATACAAAAGATAAGGCATCAATAGGTGTCAACGCCAACCATTGGAAGGCGATTGCACCACATTGAATTACAGGCCAGACGTCCAGCTACATGTGAATCATTGATGTCAATCCACCGCTCACAAAGGCTATCATGGTGCAGAGCAAAATGGCAATGGAGGCTGGAATGGAGGCCTGTCCTCGTCAGTGATGAGTCCTGATAGTGACCCAAGAAGAGGAAGCTGAACATAAGGTCAAGAAATATGGGAGCAATTAGGTTACATTAAAATACCTTTATTGATACAGAAATATGGTAGGTGGTAACACCGTGACACAAGGGTGCCCGCACAGTAACATAAAATATTTGTACACATTAAACATTTTTTCTAAAAAGCCAAAAAGAGAACCACCAGGTGAAGTAATGTGAATTCTAAGATGTAAAATATAATTAATGACATAATCCTACTACAGGGATAGAGAGCATTCAATAGTATAGTATTGCATAGTATCAATATTTAGCAACCACTGAGTGGGTGTGCAGGCTGCCTATATGTATAAACACAAGTCCTATGGTCCAATAGCTTGCTGCAATCCCATTAGTAATGTATAGAAACAGTGAAGCAATATGTTTCCAAAAAGGAATTCACTATAACATAGTAGGAGTCAAGGAGAGGTACTGAAATTACCTGGTAGATGGTGGCTGTTGGTGCGGCACGACGCGCGTTTCGGATCACAGTCCTGCACACCCACTCTGGTTGCTAAATATTGATACTATGCAATACTATACTACTGAATGCTCTCTGTCTCTGTAGTAGAATTACGTCATTAATAATATTTTACATCTTAGAATTCACATTACTTCACCTGGTGGTTCTCTTTTTGGCTTTTTAGAAAAATTTTTAATTGCGGTGAGATATTTTCTGTTACTGTGCGGGCACCCTTGTGTCACGGTGTCACCACCCACCATATTTCTGTATCAATAACGGTATTTTAATGTAACCTAATTGCCCCCATATTTTTGACCATATGTTCAGCTTCCTCTTCTTGGTTCACTTAAGTTTTCCGAATGGTCTGCCCTTTATCTCCTTTGCAGATAGCAGCAATTACAGTGTATGTGATATATATATCTACCACTTTGGTTTGGTGAGTGTGTATATATATATATTTATTGCAACGTCCAGCAATTGTTTTAAACCATTTTTGTAATGATAGGCAGAAATTCTCTGGAGACCCCCAGCGTTATAAAGAGGCCTTCAAGAGGGAACATCACACCAGTCCTACTCCTGGGATTATGGTTTGGGGTGGCATACTATACAGTAGTCGGACCCCTCTAGTCTTCATTCCACCTACAATAACAACTCGGTGTTGCATTGATTTGGTCTTAGAACCAGAGGTGCGACCATTTCTTCAAAGCATCTTAGGACCTGTTTTTCAACACAACACCACCAGGCTGCATGTTGCTCGTGCTACTGTGATCAGCCAGTGTGGTCTAAGTGTGCTACAGCGTCTCCCGACTTGCCTCCCATCGAGCGTATCTGGGACATCATCGGTCGGCAATTGGAGCTGCCAGCAGCGGATCTTGATGATTTGTTGCACAAGTGTAGTCAGTAGCAGTTCTGCTGAACATCCGATGAACAAGTAAAATGCTTGTTCGTCAAGTGAAATTTGTTCGTCAAGTGAAATGATCTTTGGTGCTGTCCATAAGCACATTGTTCTCAGCAGCACAGTATCCTGTGCAGTAACCGAACTATTACAGATCAGAAGATTGCCTCAAGCGTGGTTTATCTGGGTAAACGAGCTACAAAACAAACAATTGGGTCAGTAAATATTTAATGGTCTTTTAATGTTGCAAGCGGAGATCATGAAAATCAGTAATGTATCTGTATAATCTAAATTTGAAGTTATTTGGCGTGCACTCAGCCTATATGGGCGAGGTGCTGGTGTAATGGACCAAAGGCCCGAATCTAATAGAGTAATAAAATTCACCGCACTCTCTATAGAACAATTATGCAAAAGGTGCTGAAATTTATTGACATAAACTGGGAGCGTAACAGAATATTGCAGTATATGCGATTAACAACGTTTCGGCTCGACCCGAGCCTTTATCACGTATCGCTGTGGAAAAAGGAATACGCAGAGAAACAAAAAATAAAATAAATATAAATAAAATCAACATAATAAAATAACATAACAATGATGGGTCATCCTTGAAATCAAGAGACACATGTCCACCAACAGACATATGTGGACTTCTGAAGAAGTGAAGAATCAGGGATCAAGTGTCAGGGTAGGGTGCAAAAAGATCCTGCGTATCCTGCGGGTAGGGATAGTATAGTGAGTATACTAAGATGTCAGCGAGAAAGGAGATAATCCAAATCCAAAGCAAACAACACATGAATACCCCATAACAATAGTATAAATCAAATGATCCAGAGCCCATGGTCAGAGACAGCAGCATAGTTGGTTACCTTGTTCCAGTAATGGAATAGAGTGTAGAGAGGGGAGGGGAAAGAATCCCAGCAATAAACCGTAAGCTCTGTAGAAGATAGTAAACAAGGATTAACCTGGATAAGTAAGGAAGAACGTGCCCATAGAGTCTGATAAAGTACCTTAAGCAATGCCCTGAGTACGCTTATAGAGGTTCCCTTCAGGAAATGTGGACCTGTGTGGGGTAAATGATATGTTTGTATAGCCCCTGAAGAGATAGTGTACACGGGTTAATAAGTGCAGGAGGACGTGCCCATAGGAACAGACTAAATACCTTGCAGCAATGTGATAGCTACGCCTGCAGAAGCTTATTAGTGAACGATGTGGACCTGTTAAAAGAAAACAGTATGCATGTATCTCTAATGAATCAGTCTGATGCAATCCGAGAAGAATGCCAGCGGTGTATGAGGTTTACCTGTGCTAGAGCGGCGCTCCCGCGCTATGCTCTGGTGCCGCGTTGAGCTGGTCTGTAGCAGGGACCGCATGTGTGTGTTAAATGGTCGCCGCACCGGAAATGGAAGGTGCGGACCGGAAATGACGTATCGCTACTCATTCGGACCTCAGTGCGCATGCGTAGCCTCTGTTGTAGCAACCCTGTAACCATGTGCTGTCTGTGGCTGGGAGTGCAGTACTGTGTGAATGAACGGAAGGCTCTGGCGGGGATGTAGCATGATATGGGGACTATGTGGTGGCCGAAACCGTAGTAAATCGCTGTAAGATAATAAAATAGGCTCTGGTGAGGATATATTGTATTCCGGGGACTATGTAATGGCCGTAACAGTAATAAAACTGAGTCATCCCTGCAGGATAGGATCACCTAGAATCCAAAGTTAAAAATATAGGAAAGGATAACAATTGAGGGGAAAGGATTACAAGTAGGGGGCTGGGGGCAACTCACCCAGTTAAGTAATAGTAGGTCTTTTGAGGTCCTAAATTATCGGGTCTGAAAGAAAGGGGATATAGTTATTTAGTGAGATACATTAACAAGGCTCATACTAACCAATCAATCTCTCTATTGAGTCCTTTGGGAGTCAGGGTATCCAATTTATAGATCCAGTGGGTTTCACGTGCTTTAAGAAGTTTAATATGGTCACCCCCTCTTCTAGGGCGAGGGACATGTTCGATGACCTGAAATTTGAGCTGAGCCACAGTGTGTCTAAATTTTGTAAAATGATCCGGTAGAGGTAACCAATTTTTGCCGCATCTTATTGTGGACTTGTGGCTGGCAATTCTGTCCTTTATGTGTTGCGTGGTTTCTCCTATGTATAGGAGACCACATGGGCATTTTATAAGGTATACCACAAAATTTGAGTCACACGTGTAGAATCCACGTACTGGATAGGACTTACCGGTTCTTGGGTGTGTTATAGTATCTGATTTAATGACGTTCGAACAAGCTGCACAATTGAGGCAAGGAAAGGTGCCATTACGTCGGGTGCCCAATAGTCTCTGCGTAGTAGTAGGCCGTTTACTGCCAATATCGGCCCTCACGAGTTTATCCCTAATGTTGGGGGGTCTTTTATTGCACACCAGGACTGGTTCTTTGAAAGGAGGGATGGACGGATAAGATTTGGCTAAAAGAGGCCAATGCCTCCTGATGATGGAGTGAACTTTTGGTACCAATGGGTGAAATGCATGTCCAAATGGAATCCTTTCATGTGTGTTTCTCGGAGGTCGGGGTGATGGGGGTGAAAGAATACGTGCTTTTTCTTCTATGAGGAGTTTTGGAGGGTAATGTCGTGCTCGGAATTTGGAGGTCATGTCATCTAGTCTGTCATTCAGCGTGATTGGGTTGGAGACAATACGTGCTACTCTGTTAAGTTGGGAACGCGGTAGACTGTCTTTCAGTGAGCGTGGATGGCAGCTGGTGTAAAGAAGGAGACTGTTGCAGTCGGTAGGTTTGCAGTAGATGTCGGTAGACAGGTCCCCGTTAGAGTCCTTGAGGACCATGGTGTCCAGAAAAGATACTGAGTGGGTGTTGTAATGAATGGTAAACTGGAGTTCCGGGAGGATAGAATTTAAGTAAGAATGAAAAGATGACAGTGTATCTGTAGTACCCGTCCAGATGAGAAAGATGTCATCAATGTATCGATGATAACATGCTACATGTTGTGAGAAAAGACTATGGGTAAACACATGAGTTGTTTCAAAATGGTTCATAAACGCGTTGGCATAAGCCGGCGCCACATTCGAACCCATAGCGGTACCGCACTTCTGGATATAAAAAGTATCCTCAAATAGAAAATAGTTTTCATACAACACTAGGGTAAGTAGGTCCAGGCAGAACTGGATGGCATCTTCCGGTAATGAAGATTGACTTAATAGTTGTCTAGTGGCCTCAATGCCTTTGGTGTGCTGGATAGATGTATAAAGGCTACAAACGTCTAGTGTAACCAGGGTACTATTGGATGGTATCCTGGCTAGCTGTTTGATGACGTCAAGGAAATGTCCGGTGTCCAATAGAAAAGATCGAGTGGTTTTGACTAGTGGTGTAAGGATTCTTTCCAGAAAGACAGATAGGGGAGACAAGACGGAGTCCGTTGAGGCAACTATAGGTCTGCCAGGGGGATTTTGTAGTGATTTATGCACTTTCGGTAACACATAGAAGACTGGTGTCACAGGATGAGGATTAGTAAGAAATGATGCTGGTTTTTGATCAATGGTATGACGGGTCAGATATGTGTCAATAACTGTTTTTATTTTCTGACTAATAGCTGTAACTGGATCTCTAGAAATGACATCATAGGTGTTGGTGTCTGCCAGTTGACGGTAAATCTCACTCATGTACTGTGTACGGTTCATCACCACAATAGCTCCCCCTTTGTCCGCTGGTTTTATGATAATAGAAGTATTAGTATGTAGTGAGGACAGAGCTTGTTTCTCCGTGGAGGTAAGGTTAGAGTGTGGAGGAAACAGACCAAGTCGTTGTTGGTGTATAAGAGAATCGACCTCTTGGTCCACCAGATAAATAAATGTTTCTGTAGCATGATAGATCTTAGGAGGACAGAAGTTACTCCGATTCCGGAGCCCAAGGTTAGTGATGGATAATGTGGGTAACATATCGTTATTAGTAGTTGGAGGTATCGGAGTACGAGTAATGTCTGTATTTAGTCCAAAATGAGTCTTTAATCTGATTGTCCGGTAGAAACTCTCCAAGTCCTTCTTAAGTTGCAAGGCGTCCCAGTTCGGAGTGGGGCAAAAAGAAAGTTCCTTCTGGAGTACTGAAAACTCTGCGGGGGAAAGAAGGTGATCCGATATGTTGATCACTAGGTTAGTGGTCTCACCTGTGATCTTGTTGTCATTTTTTCGCTTTGCTCGCCTAATGGGTCTCCTTGGTGATGCCCTCCTCTGGGTCCCTTGGATAAAAAACGCCGGCGGTTGAAATTGGTGTTGGTCGAGGAATCGCTTTCGGAACTGTGACATCCATCTCGGCGTGGATATCGCGATCGGCGCCAGGTGGAGGTAGAGGAATCGGTCCATTTGTAAACCTTGTTGCTGGCGTAGTCCTCAGAGTCACGTTGGAATTTAAGTCTTTTTCGCTCTTGTTGCTCTTGCAAGTGCTTTTTCTGTTTTGGTCTTGAGGGAAGACCACTCCGTGGAAGAAAGGGTAGTAGAAAGCTGTGCCTCTATATTCTGAATATTCTGTTTAGTCTCCACTATTGCCTTCTGGAGGAACTCTATAGTGAGTATAATTATATCCAGAGAGCACTTGTTGAGAATCTTTTTGTATTTCTCACAATATTCCGGATTATCGGAAAAGAGAGTGGGATGTAAGTTGCACCTGAGTCCCCTTGGTATCTTGTTTTGCCTATGGTATTCGGCTAGAGTGGTGCAATGTAGGTCGTAGGAGATGAGTCTATGCCTTTCTTTCTCAAAATCCCTGGTCCTCAGTTCATGGACAGGGGTCCGGAGGAATTCGCTAGAACCTGTCACATGGGACAGTATATCAGAGCTAGTGGCAACATCATACGCAAAGGTGTCAGTAGACATGAGAATACTTGCAATGATGTACAAGGAACAGCCGGTGCAACAGCCAATCAAAGTAGTATATAAAGAGGTTATTTGGCGTGCACTCAGCCTATATGGGCGAGGTGCTGGTGTAATGGACCAAAGGCCCGAATCTAATAGAGTAATAAAATTCACTGCACTCTCTATAGAACAATTATGCAAAAGGTGCTGAAATTTATTGACATAAACTGGGAGCGTAACAGAATATTGCAGTATATGCGATTAACAACGTTTCGGCTCGACCCGAGCCTTTATCACGTATCGCTGTGGAAAAAGGAATACGCAGAGAAACAAAAAATAAAATAAATATAAATAAAATCAACATAATAAAATAAAATAACATAACAATGATGGGTCATCCTTGAAATCAAGAGACACATGTCCACCAACAGACATATGTGGACTTCTGAAGAAGTGAAGAATCAGGGATCAAGTGTCAGAGTAGGGTGCAAAAAGATCCTGGGTATCCTGCGGGTAGGGATAGTATAGTGAGTATACTAAGATGTCAGCGAGAAAGGAGATAATCCAAATCAAAACCACTCGATCTTTTCTATTGGACACCGGACATTTCCTTGACGTCATCAAACAGCTAGCCAGGATACCATCCAATAGTACCCTGGTTACACTAGACGTTTGTAGCCTTTATACGTCTATCCAGCACACCAAAGGCATTGAGGCCACTAGACAACTATTAAGTCAATCTTCATTACCGGAAGATGCCATCCAGTTCTGCCTGGACCTACTTACCCTAGTGTTGTATGAAAACTATTTTCTATTTGAGGATACTTTTTATATCCAGAAGTGCGGTACCGCTATGGGTTCGAATGTGGCGCCGGCTTATGCCAATGCGTTTATGAACCATTTTGAAACAACTCATGTGTTTACCCATAGTCTTTTCTTACAACATGTAGCATGTTATCATCGATACATTGATGACATCTTTCTCATCTGGACGGGTACTACAGATACACTGTCATCTTTTCATTCTTACTTAAATTCTATCCTCCCGGAACTCCAGTTTACCATTCATTACAACACCCACTCAGTATCTTTTCTGGACACCATGGTCCTCAAGGACTCTAACGGGGACCTGTCTACCGACATCTACTGCAAACCTACCCTCTGCAACAGTCTCCTTCTTTACACCAGCTGCCATCCACGCTCACTGAAAGACAGTCTACCGCGTTCCCAACTTAACAGAGTAGCACGTATTGTCTCCAACCCAATCACGCTGAATGACAGACTAGATGACATGACCTCCAAATTCCGAGCACGACATTACCCTCCAAAACTCCTCATAGAAGAAAAAGCACGTATTCTTTCACCCCCATCACCCCGACCTCCGAGAAACACACATGAAAGGATTCCATTTGGACATGCATTTCACCCATTGGTACCAAAAGTTCACTCCATCATCAGGAGGCATTGGCCTCTTTTAGCCAAATCTTATCCGTCCATCCCTCCTTTCAAAGAACCAGTCCTGGTGTGCAATAAAAGACCCCCCAACATTAGGGATAAACTCGTGAGGGCCGATATTGGCAGTAAACGGCCTACTACTACGCAGAGACTATTGGGCACCCGACGTAATGGCACCTTTCCTTGCCTCAATTGTGCAGCTTGTTCGAACGTCATTAAATCAGATACTATAACACACCCAAGAACCGGTAAGTCCTATCCAGTACGTGGATTCTACACGTGTGACTCAAATTTTGTGGTATACCTTATAAAATGCCCATGTGGTCTCCTATACATAGGAGAAACCACGCAACACATAAAGGACAGAATTGCCAGCCACAAGTCCACAATAAGATGCGGCAAAAATTGGTTACCTCTACCGGATCATTTTACAAAATTTAGACACACTGTGGCTCAGCTCAAATTTCAGGTCATCGAACATGTCCCTCGCCCTAGAAGAGGGGGTGACCATATTAAACTTCTTAAAGCACGTGAAACCCACTGGATCTATAAATTGGATACCCTGACTCCCAAAGGACTCAATAGAGAGATTGATTGGTTAGTATGAGCCTTGTTAATGTATCTCACTAAATAACTATATCCCCTTTCTTTCAGACCCGATAATTTAGGACCTCAAAAGACCTACTATTACTTAACTGGGTGAGTTGCCCCCAGCCCCCTACTTGTAATCCTTTCCCCTCAATTGTTATCCTTTCCTATATTTTTAACTTTGGATTCTAGGTGATCCTATCCTGCAGGGATGACTCAGTTTTATTACTGTTACGGCCATTACATAGTCCCCGGAATACAATATATCCTCACCAGAGCCTATTTTATTATCTTACAGCGATTTACTACGGTTTCGGCCACCACATAGTCCCCATATCATGCTACATCCCCGCCAGAGCCTTCCGTTCATTCACACAGTACTGCACTCCCAGCCACAGACAGCACATGGTTACAGGGTTGCTACAACAGAGGCTACGCATGCGCACTGAGGTCCGAATGAGTAGCGATACGTCATTTCCGGTCCGCACCTTCCATTTCCGGTGCGGCGACCATTTAACACATGCGGTCCCTGCTACAGACCAGCTCAACGCGGCACCAGAGCATAGCGCGGGAGCGCCGCTCTAGCACAGGTAAACCTCATACACCGCTGGCATTCTTCTCGGATTGCATCAGACTGATTCATTAGAGATACATGCATACTGTTTTCTTTTAACAGGTCCACATCGTTCACTAATAAGCTTCTGCAGGCGTAGCTATCACATTGCTGCAAGGTATTTAGTCTGTTCCTATGGGCACGTCCTCCTGCACTTATTAACCCGTGTACACTATCTCTTCAGGGGCAATACAAACATATCATTTACCCCACACAGGTCCACATTTCCTGAAGGGAACCTCTATAAGCGTACTCAGGGCATTGCTTAAGGTACTTTATCAGACTCTATGGGCACGTTCTTCCTTACTTATCCAGGTTAATCCTTGTTTACTATCTTCTACAGAGCTTACGGTTTATTGCTGGGATTCTTTCCCCTCCCCTCTCTACACTCTATTCCATTACTGGAACAAGGTAACCAACTATGCTACTGTCTCTGACCATGGGCTCTGGATCATTTGATTTATACTATTGTTATGGGGTATTCATGTGTTGTTTGCTTTGGATTTGGATTATCTCCTTTCTCGCTGACATCTTAGTATACTCACTATACTATCCCTACCCGCAGGATACGCAGGATCTTTTTGCACCCTACCCTGACACTTGATCCCTGATTCTTCACTTCTTCAGAAGTCCACATATGTCTGTTGGTGGACATGTGTCTCTTGATTTCAAGGATGACCCATCATTGTTATGTTATTTTATTATGTTGATTTTATTTATATTTATTTTATTTTTTGTTTCTCTGCGTATTCCTTTTTCCACAGCGATACGTGATAAAGGCTCGGGTCGAGCCGAAACGTTGTTAATCGCATATACTGCAATATTCTGTTACGCTCCCAGTTTATGTCAATAAATTTCAGCACCTTTTGCATAATTGTTCTATAGAGAGTGCGGTGAATTTTATTAATCTAAATTTGAGGCTGTCGCATATTTCTATGTAAAGGGCAACTTAAAGTAGATGTTCACTGCCTGATGACCCGAGAGCCATGCGTTTTTCCATTGTAATCACTTGGTGTTTTAGTTGTATGTATTAGTTAATGTTTAACATGAATTTTTATTTTACAGCCTGTTCAAATTCTTTTGTACCAGTTTTATCTTTTTTTTTTTTTTTAGATCTTATATTTGACCACCTTTTATGCAATAAAAATTGTTTTAATTAAAAAATTTGTTTTCATTTCCCCACTCCTTTCCTCTGTCACATTATGAAAATTACACTGCTGTTTAACCATTTACGGTGCCTTGAAAAATGATCTATACCCAATGAAATTTCTACATTTGTTCACATTAGATCCACAAACGTAAATGTATTTTATTGGGATTTTCTGTGATACCAAAGCTAAGTAATGTGTATTTGTGATGTGTAAAGGAAGTGATACATGGTTTTCTAATTATTTTAAAAATCTAAATCTGGAAATTGACAGCTGCGTTTCTATCTAGCCCCCTGTAGTCTGATATCCCTAAATAAAATCCTGATTGACCAATTACTAGTTAGTAAATTGAGTCCACCTGTGAGTAATGTATTCTTGGTATAACTGCAGCTGTTCAGTGAAGGCCTGAGAGGTTTGTTTGAAAATATTGGGGATCAAACAGCATCGTGAAAACCAAGAAACAGACCAGACAGATCAGGGATAAAGGAGCAGGTCAGGGATAAAGGTACAGCTCAGGAATAGTGATGAGCGAATATACTCGTTACTCGAGATTTCCCGAGTACGCTCAGGGGTCCTCCGAGTATTTGTTTAATGCTCGGAGTTTTAGTTTTTAGCGCCGCAGCTGAATGATTTACATCTGATAGCCAGCATAAGTACATGTGGGGGTTGCCTGGTTGCTAGGGAATCCCCACATGTACTTATGCTGGCTAACAGATGTAAATAATTCAGCTGCGGCAAGAAAAATTAAAACTCCGAGCACTAAAAAAATACTCAGGTCACCTGAGCATGCTCGAGAAATCTTGAGTAACGAGTATATTCGCTCATCACTAGTCAGGAACACATGAGACAGGTCTGGGATAAACTATGGGCTGTGCATTATACTACATGGAGGACTATGGGCTGTGCATTATACTACATGGAGGACTATGGGCTGTGTATTATACTAGATGGATGACTATTGGCTGTGCATTATACTACATGGATGACAGCTGTGCATTAAACTACACAGATTACTATGGGCTGTGCATTATACTACACGGATGACTATTGGCTGTGCATTATACTACATGTATGACTATGGGCTGTGCATTATACTAACTGGATGACTATTGACTGTGCATTATACTACATGGATGACTGAGCTGTGCATTAAACTACACAGATTACTATGGGCTGTGCATTATACTACATGGATGACTATGGGCTGTGCATTATACTACATGTATGACTATGGGCTGTGCATTATACTAACTGGATGACTATTGGCTGTGCATTATTCTACATGGATGACTATGGACTGTGCATTATACTAACTGGATGACTATTGGCTGTGCATTATACTACATGTATGACTATTGGCTGTGCATTATACTACATGGATGACTATAGGCTGTGCATTATACTACACGGATGACTATGGACTGTGCATTATACTAACTGGATGACTATTGGCTGTGCATTATACTACATGGATGACTATGGACTGCATTATACTAACTGGATGACTATTGGCTGTGCATTATACTACATGGATGACTATGGGCTGTGCATTCTACTACATGGATGACTATGGGCTGTGCATTATACTACATGGATGACTATTGGCTGTGCATTATACTACATGGATGACTATTGGCTGTGCATTATACCACATGGATGACTATGGGCTGTGCATTATACTACATGGATGACTATGGGCTGTGCATTATACTACATGGATGACTATGGGCTGTGCATTCTACTACATGGATGACTATGGGCTGTGCATTATACTACATGGATGACTATTGGCTGTGCATTATACTACATGGAGGACTATGGGCTGTGCATTATACTACATGGAGGACTATGGGCTGTGCATTATACCACATGTATGACTGTGGGCTGTGCATTATACCACATGGATGACTGTGGGCTGTGCATTATACCACATGTATGACTGTGGGCTGTGCATTATACCACATGGATGACTATGGGCTGTGCATTATATACATGGATGACTATGGGCTGTGCATTATACTACATGGATGATTATGGGCTGTGCATTATACGACATGGATGACTATGGGTTGTGTATTATAGTAATATGAAGGACTATGGGCTGTGCATTGGACATTTAGTACAAATAATTAGGTACACCACATTAATGTGATGCAGCTGAAAGTACCTGGGATCTTGTAGTCCTGATGCGAGTTGTGATCTTTATCTTGTTCGTGGTCATTATAAATGGACAGGTTTTACATTTTTTCTGATTGCAAGGAAAGGTACCTGCAGTTGTTGGGAGAGGACAGGGAGCTTCTGACAATGATGCTTCTTAGATTTGGGGACTGCCTAAAACACAGTAGTGGGGGGTCTGGAAAAATGGATTGTAAGCGGGCATCTTTTTGTAGTAAAGGTTGTAATTTCCGTGCAGCTGCCCTTAGCACCTCCAGATTTGGACTGTAGGTCCACCCCCGGAGGAAGCAACGGCGAAACGTATGTCAGGGTGAGGGGGGGAAGAACCATCGATCCACACACTGTGCCCCAGCTCCATACATAGTTACTGTACAAATTTACCCTTCAATTTATTTATCCACTGTTCTAAGGATACCTCTCTTTCAATATGCACTGATCCTAGGGCCATAGTCCAGGATATACTAGGAGGTTATATTTACACCATTTATTTCTACACCCCATGTATTTCACATTTGATATATTTAAGATTTTTCCTTATATTCGGTGTTAGTCTTCTCATTTCTGCTAATATCTCATAACATCCAGCAGCAGGTACCCTTTGATTGCAATTTTCATCAGTTGTATGTGCATTTTGTTTGGACAA
Source organism: Ranitomeya imitator (assembly GCF_032444005.1). Lineage (NCBI taxonomy): Eukaryota > Metazoa > Chordata > Amphibia > Anura > Dendrobatidae > Ranitomeya > Ranitomeya imitator. The sequence continues at coordinate 112,367,698 of NC_091291.1, read as the reverse complement.
ACGGCCTATATTATATAATATTTGTACCTTATAGGACAGTATTGCTGTCCTGGCCCCACTTAAATCCCTCCTGGTCCCTTGTCCTTGCTCCCGGACTATGCCGCATCCACAGAAGGAAAAATGTATATATATATATTCCTCTTACCTGCCTGCGATCCTGGCGCTGTGCAGCGTCCTGCTCTACAGATTCAGCGCGCTCATGTTAAAATGGCCGCCAACCTAGCAGAGGCCGGCGGCTGATGTGAGTGCGCCTGTCGCAGGCGGGGCATGACAGTGACGCCATACGCCAGCGATGCCACTTTTTATACACCGCCTGTGATGAGTGCGGACATAACAATCAGCTGTCTCCCTTTGCCAGGTCGGTGGTATATTGCGAAGGGGCGATACATTTCAAGTTGCTCGCCAAAGCCCCGTGGCCTAGCGAAGGATTTTGCGGTGGGCCAGTCCAACCCTGCATGCACATACAGATGTAAAATATTGACCAAATACTTAACATGTGAACATGGTCTTTGTATGATTATGGGGCTACCAAACTTATCCAGCTTTGTAAAACATCCGAAATTTGAAAAAAAGGTTGGTTCCAAAGTACATTTTTTGTGAAAAAAATAAAGTGTTAATTTTTTCCTTTAGCTGTCGTGAAGCACCTAAAGAGTTAATAAACTTCTTGAATGTGGTTTTGCGCACCTTGTGGGGTGGAAAAACGGTGTGACTTTAGGATATTTTTTGTTATATTGACCCCTTAAACTCACTTCAAATGTGAGATGGTCCCTAAAAAATGGTTTTTGTTAATTTTGTTGGAAAAATGAGAAATTGCTGGTCAACTTTTAACCCTTCTAACTTCCTAACAAAAAAAAGATTATGTTTTACAGATTGTGCTGATGTATAGTAGACATGTGGGAAATGTTACTTATTAACTATTTTGTGTGACATATCTGTGAGATTTAAGGGCATAAAAATTCAATGTTTGAAAACTGCAAAATTTTCTAAATTTTTGCCAAATTTCCATTTTTTTTTTTACACAAATAAACGCAATTCATATTGACGAAATTTTACTACTAACATGAAGTACAATATGTCACGAAAAAACAGTCTCAGAATCAGCGGGATCTGTTCAAGCGTTCCAGAGCTATAACCTCATAAAGTGACAGTGGTCAGAATTGTAAAAATTGACTACCAAATTGGCTCAGTCACTAAGGGGTTAAAAACACAAATTACTTATTCAATTTATTACAATCCACTGTCTGCCCACTTTAATCATCTTTATTTTAATATAGCGCTAACATTCCGCAGCTCTTTACAGTTTTCACACATTATCCTCGCTGTCCCTGATAGGGAATGTACAGTAGATTGTGAGCCCCTATCAGTTTGTCTTTGATGCCAGTTCTGATGCCCAAAACTCCTTTGGTCCAGGATGGAGTGACCTGTATTAGATGTGTGGCATCGCAGTGTCTGCAGTGTGAAATCAGTGGTCCAAAGCAGAGGCGTAGCTAGGGTTTTGGTTCAGGGGGGCGAAGCTTCTGAGTGGGCCTCTAACCAGGTAACCTTCATTACAATTCGGTGATGCACCCTAATACTGGAGGAGAACCTCAGCAGATGACTGCGCTGTTACTGAAGATAATCTCTATATAAAGACCAACACGGATATTACCACCATATGGTCAGTGGTAATTACCAGCCCTACAGAACATATAAGAGACCACAGCACAGTTATAGATATCGTCTTACCGCTGACGTCCTTTCTGATGGAATCGTTCATTTTTCCAGTCTTTTCCATCTTGCCCAGACCGACATGACGACTTCTTCCACCCAGGACTCTGCTGTAGAGAATACAACAAAGACACATTTCACTTCTCACATTCCAGCCCCATCACCATCTATTCCCAACCTGCACAAACTCCTCATCCTGCTGATACCCCAATACTGAGCCGCTGCTGCCGTATGTGTCCCTATTACTGCACCTGATACCCCAATACTGAGCCGCTGCTGCCGTATGTGTCCCTATCACTGCACCTGATACTCCGATACTGAGCCGCTGCTGCCGTATGTGTCCCTATTACTGCACCTGATACCCCAATACTGAGCCGCTGCTGCCGTATGTGTCCCTATCACTGCACCTGATACTCCGATACTGAGCCGCTGCTGCCGTATGTGTCCCTATTACTGCACCTGATACCCTAATACTGAGCCGCTGCTGTCGTATGTGTCCTTATTACTGCCCCTGATACCCCAATACTGAGCTACTGCTGCCATATGTGTCCCTATTACTGCCCCATATACCCCAATACTGAGCCGCTGCTGCCGTATGTGTCCCTATTACTGCACCTGATACCCCAATACTGAGCCTCTGCTGCTGTATGTGTCCCTATTACTGCACCTGATATCCCAATACTGAGCCGCTGCTGCCGTATGTGTCCCTAGTACTGCACCTGATACCCCAATACTGAGCCACTGCTGCTGTATGTGTCCCTATTACTGCACCTGATACCCCAATACTGAGCCGCTGCTGCCGTATGTGTCCCTATTACTGCCCCATATACCCCAATACTGAGCCACTGCTGCCGTATGTGTCCCTATTACTGCACCTGATACCCCAGTACTGAGCCACTGCTGCTGTATGTGTCCCTATTACTGCACCTGATACCCCAATACTGAGCCGCTGCTGCCGTATGTGTCCCTATTACTGCCCCATATACCCCAATACTGAGCCACTGCTGCCGTATGTGTCCCTATCACTGCACCTGATACCCCAATACTGAGCCGCTGCTGCCATATGTGTCCCTATCACTGCACCTGATACCTCGATACTGAGCCGCTGCTGCCGTATGTGTCTTTATTACTGCTCCTGATACCCCAATACTGAGCCACTGCTGCCGTATGTGACCCTATTACTGCACCTGATACCCCAATACTGAGCCACTGCTGCCGTATGTGACCCTATTACTGTCCCTGATACCCCAATACTGAGCCGCTGCTGCCGTATGTGTCCCTAGTACTGCACCTGATACCCCAATACTGAGCCGCCGCTGCCGTATGTGTCCCTATTACTGCCCCTGATATCCCAACACTGAGCCGCTGCTGCCCTATATGTCCCTATTACTGCACCTGATACCCCAATACTGAGCCACTGCTGCCGTATGTGTCCCTATTACTGCACCTGATACCCCAGTACTGAGCCACTGCTGCCCTATGTGTCCCTATTACTGCTCCTGATACCCCAATACTGAGCCGCTGCTGCCGTATGTGACCCTATTACTGCACCTGATACCCCAGTACTGAGCCACTGCTGCTGTATGTGTCCCTATTACTGCACCTGATACCCCAGTACTGAGCCACTGCTGCTGTATGTGTCCCTATTACTGCACCTGATACCCCAATACTGAGCCGCTGCTGCCGTATGTGTCCCTATTACTGCCCCATATACCCCAATACTGAGCCACTGCTGCCGTATGTGTCCCTATCACTGCACCTGATACCCCAATACTGAGCCGCTGCTGCCATATGTGTCCCTATCACTGCACCTGATACCTCGATACTGAGCCGCTGCTGCCGTATGTGTCTTTATTACTGCTCCTGATACCCCAATACTGAGCCACTGCTGCCGTATGTGACCCTATTACTGTCCCTGATACCCCAATACTGAGCCGCTGCTGCCGTATGTGTCCCTAGTACTGCACCTGATACCCCAATACTGAGCCGCCGCTGCCGTATGTGTCCCTATTACTGCCCCTGATATCCCAACACTGAGCCGCTGCTGCCCTATATGTCCCTATTACTGCACCTGATACCCCAATACTGAGCCGCTGCTGCCGTATGTGTCCCTATTACTGCCCCATATACCCCAATACTGAGCCACTGCTGCCGTATGTGTCCCTATCACTGCACCTGATACCCCAATACTGAGCCGCTGCTGCCATATGTGTCCCTATCACTGCACCTGATACCTCGATACTGAGCCGCTGCTGCCGTATGTGTCTTTATTACTGCTCCTGATACCCCAATACTGAGCCACTGCTGCCGTATGTGTCCCTATTACTGCACCTGATACCCCAGTACTGAGCCACTGCTGCCCTATGTGTCCCTATTACTGCTCCTGATACCCCAATACTGAGCCGCTGCTGCCGTATGTGACCCTATTACTGCCGCTGATACCCCAATACTGAGCCGCTGCTGCTGTATGTGTCCCTATTACTGCCCCTGATACCCCAATACTGAGCCGCTGCTGCCGTATGTGTCCCTATTACTTCCCCTAATAGCCTCCAAACTGCTTGATCGCCCCTTCACTGTAATGCCCACACTCAATGATGCCCCCCTAGATAGCCTTCATATAGTATAACTAGATTGTGGCCCGATTCTAACGCATCGGGTATTCTAGAATATGCATGTCCCCGTAGTATATGGACAATGATGATTCCAGAATTTGCGGCAGACTGTGCCCGTCGCTGATTGGTCGAGGCAACCTTTGACATCATCGTTGCCATGGCAACCATTATGACATCATCGTCGCTGTGCCCGTTGCTGGAGACGCGGGATTTCTACGTCGATGCCGTGCCCGTCTCTGATTGGTCGAGGCCTGGCGGCCTCGACCAATCAGAGGCGTGGGATTTCCAGGACAGACAGACAGACGGAAAATCCCTTAGGCAATTATATATATAGATGTGCCAGATAGTCCTCAATATAGTATAATACACTCCCCATAGGCCTGTATAGTACAGGGTGGGCTATTTATATGGATACACCTAAATAAAATGGGAATGGTTGATGATATCAACATCCTGTTTGTGGCACATTAGTATATGGGAGGGGGAAAACTTTTCAAGATGGGTGGTGACCATGGCAGCCATTTTGAAGTCAGCCATTTTGGATCCAACTTTATTTTTTTCAATGGGAAGAGGTTCATGTGACACATAAAACGTATTGAGAATTTCACAAGAAAAACAATGGTGTGCTTGGTTTTAATTATCTTTATTCTTTCATGCTGCCCATTTTGTTGGATTGTCAATGCAACCCTCTTCTCCCACTCTTGACAGACTGATAGCAACACCGCAGAAGAAATGCTAGCACAGGCTTCCAGTATCCGTTGACTCAGATGCTGCACATCTTGCATCTTCACAGCATAGACAATTGCCTTACGATACGAGATGTGCTGCATCTGAAACAACGGATACTGGAAGCCTGTGCTAGCATTTCTTCTGCGGTGTTGCTATCAGTGTGTCAAGAGTGGGAGAAGAGGGTTGCATTGACAATGCAACACAATGGGAAGAATAAAGTTAAGTTAAAACCAAGTACACGATTGTTTTTCCTGTGAAATTCTCAATAAGTTTGATGCATCACATGACCCTCTTCCCATTGAAAAAATAAAGTTGGATCCAAAATGTCCAACTTCAAAATGGCCGCTATGGTCATCACACATCTTGAAATGTTTTCCCCCTCCCATATACTAATGTGCCGCAAACGGGAAGTTAATATCACCAACCATTCCTATTTTATTTAGGTGTATCCATATAAATAGCCCACCCTGTATAATGCACCACCCATAGGCATTTATAGTGTAATGCATCCCCCATAGGCCTGTATAGTATAATGCACCCCCCATAGGCTTGTATAGTGTAATGCATCCCCCATAGGCTTGTATAGTGTAATGCACCCCCCATAGGCTTCTATAGTGTAATGCATCCCCCATAGGCCTGTATAGTATAATGCACCCCCCATAGGCTTCTATAGTGTAATGCATCCCCCATAGGCCTGTATAGTATAATGCAGCCTGTATAGTATAATGCTCTTGGCATAGTACTATATAGTATAATGCACCCCCATAGGCAGCTAGTACAGTATAATACACCCCCATTAGGCAGCCAGTACAGTATAATGCACCCCCATAGGCAGCCAGTACAGTATAATACACCCCCATTAGGCAGCCAGTACAGTATAATGCACCCCCATTAGGCAGCCAGTATAATATAATGCACCCCATTAGGCAGCCAGTATAATATAATGCATCTCATTATGCAGCCAGTGCAGTATAATGCACCCCATTAGGCAGCCTGTATAGTATAATGCACCCCCATTAGGCAGCCAATACAGTAAAATGCACCATTAGGTAGCCTGTATAGCATAGTGCACCCCCATTAGGCAGACAGCACAGTATAATGCACCCCCATTAGGCAGCCTGTACAGTATAATGCACCCCCATTAGGTAGCCTGTATAATATAATGCACCCTCATTTGGCAGCCAGTTCAGTATAATGCACCCCCATTAAGTAGCCTGTATAGTATAATGCACCCTCATTAGGCAGCCTGTATAGTATAATGCAACCCCATTAAGTAGCCTGTATAGTATAATGCACCCTCATTAGGCAGCCTGCATAGTATAATGCACCCCCATTAGGCAGTCAGTACAGTATAATGCAACCCCATTAGGTAGCCTGTATAGTATAATGCACCCCCATTAGGCAGCCAGTACAGTATAATGCACCCCCATAGGCAGCCTATACAGTATAATGCACCCCCATTAGGCAGCCTGTATAGTATAATGCACCCTCATTAGGCAGCCTGTATAGTATAATGCACCCCCATTAGGCAGCCTGTATAGTATAATGCAACCCCATTAGGCAGCCTGTATAGTATAATGCACCCTCATTAGGCAGCCTGTATAGTATAATGCACCCCCCATTAGGCAGCCAGTACAGTATAATGCACCCCCATAGGCAGCCTGTACAGTATAATGCAACCCCATTAGGCAGCCTGTATAGTATAATGCACCCTCATTAGGCAGCCTGTATAGTATAATGCACCCTCATTAGGCAGCCTGTATAGTATAATGCACCCCCATTAGGCAGCCTGTATAGTATAATGCACCCCCATTAGGGAGTCTGTATAGTATAATGCAACCCTATTAGGCAGCTAGTTCAGTATAAAGCACCCTCATTAGGCAGCCAGTATAATATAATGCACTCCCATTAGGCGGCCAGTATAATATAATGCACCCCCATTAGGCAGCCAGTACAGTATAATGCACCCCCATTAGGCAGCCTGTATAGCGTAATGCACCCCATTAGGCAGCCTGTATAGTATAATGCACCCCCATTAGGCAGCCTGTACAGTATAATGCACCCCCATTAGGCAGCCTGTACAGTATAATGCACCCCCATTAGGCAGCCTGTATAGTATAATGCACCCCCATTAGGCAGCCTGTATAGCATAATGCACCCCATTAGGCAGCCTGTATAGTATAATGCACCCCCATTAGGCAGACAGTACAGTATAATGCACCCCCATAGGCAGCCTGTACGGTATAATGCACCCCCATTAGGCAGCCAGTGCAGTATAATGCACCCCCATTAGGCAGCCTGTATAGTATAATGCACCCCATTAGGCAGCCAGTACAGTATAATGCACCCACATTAGGCAGCCTGTATAGTATAATGCACCCCCATTAGGCAGCCTGTATAGTATAATGCACCCCCATTAGGCAGACTGTATAGCATAATGCACCCCCATTAGGCAGCCTGTATAGTATAATGCACCCCCATAGGCAGCCTGTACAGTATAATGCACCCCCATTAGGCAGCCTGTATAGTATAATGCACCCCCATTAGGCAGCCTGTATAGTATAATGCACCCTCATTAGGCAGCCAGTTCAGTATAATGCACCCCCATTAGGCAGCCTGTATAGTATAATGCAACACCATTAGGCAGCCTGTATAGTATAATGCACCCTAATTAGGCAGCCTGTCTAGTATAATGCACCCCCATTAGGCAGCCTGTATAGTATAATGCACCCCCATTAGGCAGCCTGTATAGTATAATGCACCCCCATTAGGCAGCCTGTATAGTATAATGCACCCCCATTAGGCAGCCTGTCTAGTATAATGCACCCTCATTAGGCAGCCTGTATAGTATAATGCACCCCCATTAGGCAGCCTGTATAGTATAATGCACCCTCATTAGGCAGCCTGTATAGTATAATGCACCCACATTAGGCAGCCTGTACAATATAATGCACCCTCATTAGGCAGCCTGTACAGTATAATGCACCCTCATTAGGCAGCCTGTACAGTATAATGCACCCACATTAGGCAGCCTGTATAGTATAATGCACCCACATTAGGCAGCCTGTATAGTATAATGCACCCCCATTAGGCAGCCTGTACAGTATAATGCACCCCCATTAGGCAGCCTGTACAGTATAATGCACCCACATTAGGCAGCCTGTATAGTATAATGCAACCCTATTAGGCAGCTAGTTCAGTATAAAGCACCCCCATTAGACAGCCAGAACAGTATAATGCACCCCCATTAGGCAGCCTGTACAGTATAATGCACCCCCATTAGGCAGCCTGTATAGTATAATGCACCAAAATTAGGCAGCCACAGGGCCGCCATCAGGGCAATACTGCCCTAACTGGTGTATGGGGCCCGGTGGGCAGAGGGGGCCCACATCGGGCCCCGTCTCATCTGCCCATGGGGCCCGGCCCCGAGACACAGGTTCTATTGCTTTGCGGGCCCAGAAGGCAATAGTTAAAGCCGCCAGCCAATCGGATGGACGTCGGTGCTGGAGCCCTGCCAGGTAAGAAAAAAGTTGTTTTTTTTTTTTACTGAATGCGGCAAGCCCGGGGCAGATTGGAAACACAGGGGGCAGAAGGAAGAAAACACGGGGCAGAATGACGACAACACAGGGGGCAGAAGGAAGAAAACACGGGCAGAATGACGACAACACAGGGGGCAGAATGAAGACAACACGGGGCAGAATGAAAACAACACAGGGGGCAGAACGAAGAAAACACGGGGCAGAATGAAGACAACATGGAGCAGAAAGAAGACAACACGGGGCAGAATGAAGACAACACGAGGCAGAATGAAGACAACACGGGGCAGAAGACAACACGGGGCAGAATGAAAACAACACGGGGAAAAATTAAGAAAACACAGGGGGCAGAATGAAGAAAACACGGGGCAGAATGAAGACAACACAGGGGCAGAACGAAGAAAACAGGGGCCAGAATGAAAACACAGGGGGCAGAATGAAGACAACACGGGGGCAGAATGAAGACAACACGGGGCAGTATAATGCACCCCCATTAGGCAGCCAGTATAATATAATGCACCCCATTAGGCGGCCAGTATAATATAATGCATCCCATTATGCAGCCAGTACAGTGTAATGCACCCCCATTAGGCAGCTTGTATATTATAATGCACCCCCTTTAGGCAGCCTGTATAGTATAATGCACCCCCATTAGGCAGCCAGTAAAGTATAATGCACCCCCATTAGGCAGCCTGTATAGCATAATGCACCCCCATTAGGCAGACAGTACAGTATAATGCACCCCCATTAGGCAGCCTGTATAGTATAATGCACCCTCATTAGGCAGACAGTACAGTATAATGCACCCCCATAGGCAGCCTGTACGGTATAATGCACCCCCATTAGGCAGCAGTTCAGTATAATGCACCCCCATTAGTCAGTCTGTATAGTATAATGCACCCTCATTAGGCAGCCAGTTCAGTATAATGCACCCCCATTAGGCAGCCTGTATAGTATAATGCACCCCCATTAGGCAGCCTGTATAGTATAATGCACCCCCATTAGGCAGCAGTTCAGTATAATGCACCCCCATTAGTCAGCCTGTATAGTATAATGCACCCTCATTAGGCAGCCAGTTCAGTATAATGCACCCCCATTAGGCAGCCTGTATAGCAGTGGTCCCCAACTCCAGGCCTCGAGGGCCGCCAACCGTGCAGGTTTTCAGGATTTCCTTAGTATTGCACAGGGGTTGGAATCATCACCTGTGCAGATGATCACATTACCACCGATGCAATACTAAAGAAATCCTGAAAACCAGCACTGTTGGCGGCCCTCGAGGCCTGGAGTTGGGGACCCCTGCTGTATAGTATAATGCACCCCCATTAGGCAGCCTGTATAGTATAATACACCCCCATTAGGCAGCCAGTACAGTATAATGCACCCCCATTAGGCAGCCTGTATAGTATAATGCAACCCCATTAGGCAGCCTGTATAGTACAATGCACTCCCATTAGGCAGCCTGTATAGTATAATGCACCCTCATTAGGCAGCCTGTATAGTAAAATGCAGCCTCATTAGGTAGCCTGTATAGTATAATGCACCCCCATTAGGCAGCCTGTATAGTATAATGCACCCGCATTAGGCAGCCTGTATAGTATAATGCACCCCCATTAGGCAGCCTGTATAGTATAATGCACCCTCATTAGGCAGCCTGTATAGTAAAATGCAGCCTCATTAGGTAGCCTGTATAGTATAATGCACCATCATTAGGCAGCCTGTATAGTATAATGCAGCCTCATTAGGCAGCCTGTATAGTATAATGCAGCCTCATTAGGTAGCCTGTATAGTATAATGCACCATCATTAGGCAGCCTGTATAGTATAATGCACCATCATTAGGCAGCCTGTATAGTATAATGCAGCCTCATTAGGCAGCCTGTATAGTATAATGCACCCCCATTAGGTAGCCTGTATAGTATAATGCACTCCCATTAGACAGCCAGTACAGTATAATGCACCCGCATTAGGCAGCCTGTATAGTATAATGCACCCTCATTAGGCAGCCAGCACAGTATAATGCACCCCCATTAGGCAGCCAGTACAGTATAATGCACCCGCATTAGGCAGCCTGTATAGTATAATGCACCCCCATTAGGCAGCCAGTACAGTATAATGCACCCGCATTAGGCAGCCTGTATAGTATAATGCACCCTCATTAGGCAGCCAGCAAAGTATAATGTACCCTCATTAGGCAGCCAGCACAGTATAATGCACCCCCATTAGGCAGCCAGCACAGTATAATGCACCCCCATTAGGCAGCCAGTACAGTATAATGCACCCCCATTAGGCAGCCAGCACAGTATAATGCACCCCCATTAGGCAGCCTGTATAGTATAATGCACCCCCATTAGGCAGCCTGTATAGTATAATGCACCCCCATTAGGCAGCCTGTATAGTATAATGCACCCCCATTAGGCAGCCTGTATAGTATAATGCACCCCCATTAGGCAGCCTGTATAGTATAATGCACCCACATTAGGCAGCCTGTATAGTATAATGCACCCTCATTAGGCAGCCTGTATAGTATAATGCACCCCCATTAGGCAGCCTGTATAGTATAATGCACCCCCATTAGGCAGCCTGTGTAGTATAATGCACCCCCATTAGGCAGCCTGTATAGTATAATGCACCCCCATTAGGCAGCCTGTATAGTATAATGCACCCACATTAGGCAGCCTGTATAGTATAATGCACCCTCATTAGGCAGCCTGTATAGTATAATGCACCCCAATTAGGCAGCCAGCACAGTATAATGCACCCCCATTAGGCAGCCTGTATAGTATAATGCACCCCCATTAGGCAGCCTGTATAGTATAATGCACCCCCATTAGGCAGCCTGTATAGTATAATGCACCCCCATTAGGCAGCCTGTATAGTATAATGCACCCCCATTAGGCAACCTGTATAGTATAATGCACCTCCATTAGGCAGCCTGTATAGTATAATGCACCCACATTAGGCAGCCTGTATAGTATAATGCACCCTCATTAGGCAGCCTGTATAGTATAATGCACCCCCATTAGGCAGCCTGTATAGTATAATGCACCCCCATTAGGCAGCCAGTACAGTATAATGCACCCCCATTAGGCAGCCTGTATAGTATAATGCACCCCCATTAGGCAGCCTGTATAGTATAATGCACCCCCATTAGGCAGCCTGTATAGTATAATGCACCCCCATTAGGCAGCCTGTATAGTATAATGCACCCCCATTAGGCAGCCTGTATAGTATAATGCACCCCCATTAGGCAGCCTGTATAGTATAATGCACCCACATTAGGCAGCCTGTATAGTATAATGCACCCTCATTAGGCAGCCTGTATAGTATAATGCACCCCCATTAGGCAGCCTGTATAGTATAATGCACCCCCATTAGGTAGCTTGTATAGTATAATGCACCCCCATTAGGCAGCCTGTATAGTATAATGCACCCCCATTAGGTAGCCTGTATAGTATAATGCACCCCCATTAGGTAGCCTGTATAGTATAATGCACCCCCATTAGGCAGCCTGTATAGTATAATGCACCCCCATTAGGCAGCCTGTATAGTATAATGCACCCTCATTAGGCAGCCTGTATAGTATAATGCACCCCCATTAGGCAGCCTGTATAGTATAATGCACCCCCATTAGGCAGCCTGTATAGTATAATGCACCCCCATTAGGTAGCCTGTATAGTATAATGCACCCCCATTAGGCAGCCTGTATAGTATAATGCACCCCCATTAGGCAGCCTGTATAGTATAATGCACCCCCATTAGGCAGCCTGTATAGGATAATGCACCCTCATTAGGCAGCCTGTATAGTATAATGCACCCCCATTAGGCAGCCTGTATAGTATAATGCACCCCCATTAGGCAGCCTGTATAGTATAATGCACCCCCATTAGGTAGCCTGTACAGTATAATGCACCCCCATTAGGTAGCCTGTATAGTATAATGCACCCCCATTAGGTAGCCTGTATAGTATAATGCACCCCCATTAGGTAGCCTGTATAGTATAATGCACCCCCATTAGGTAGCCTGTATAGTATAATGCACCCCCATTAGGTAGCCTGTATAGTATAATGCACCCCCATTAGGTAGCCTGTATAGTATAATGCACCCCCATTAGGTAGCCTGTATAGTATAATGCACCCCCATTAGGCAGCCTGTATAGTATAATGCACCCCCATTAGGTAGCCTGTATAGTATAATGCACCCTCATTAGGCAGCCTGTATAGTATAATGCACCCCCATTAGGCAGCCTGTATAGTATAATGCACCCTCATTAGGCAGCCTGTATAGTATAATACACCCCCATTAGGTAGCCTGTATAGTATAATGCACCCCCATTAGGCAGCCTGTATAGTATAATGCACCCCCATTAGGTAGCCTGTATAGTATAATGCACCCCCATTAGGCAGCCTGTATAGTATAATTCACCCTCATTAGGCAGCCAGTACAGTATAATGCACCCCCATTAGGCAGCCTGTACAGTATAATGCACCCCCATTAGGTAGCCTGTATAGTATAATGCACCCCCATTAGGTAGCCTGTATAGTATAATGCACCCCCATTAGGTAGCCTGTATAGTATAATGCACCCCCATTAGGTAGCCTGTATAGTATAATGCACCCCCATTAGGCAGCCTGTATAGTATAATGCACCCCCATTAGGTAGCCTGTATAGTATAATGCACCCTCATTAGGCAGCCTGTACAGTATAATGCACCCTCATTAGGCAGCCTGTATAGTATAATGCACCCCCATTAGGCAGCCTGTATAGTATAATGCACCCTCATTAGGCAGCCTGTATAGTATAATGCACCCCCATTAGGCAGCCTGTATAGTATAATGCACCCCCATTAGGCAGCCTGTATAGTATAATGCACCCCCATTAGGCAGCCTGTATAGTATAATGCACCCCCATTAGGTAGCCTGTATAGTATAATGCACCCCCATTAGGCAGCCTGTATAGTATAATGCCCCCTCATTAGGCAGCCTGTACAGTATAATGCACCCTCATTAGGCAGCCTGTATAGTATAATGCACCCCCATTAGGCAGCCTGTATAGTATAATGCACCCCCATTAGGTAGCCTGTATAGTATAATGCACCCCCATTAGGTAGCCTGTATAGTATAATGCACCCCCATTAGGTAGCCTGTATAGTATAATGCACCCCCATTAGGTAGCCTGTATAGTATAATGCACCCCCATTAGGTAGCCTGTATAGCATAATGCACCCCCATTAGGCAGCCTGTATAGCATAATGCACCCCCATTAGGCAGCCTGTATAGTATAATGCACCCCCATTAGGTAGCCTGTATAGTATAATGCACCCTCATTAGGCAGCCTGTACAGTATAATGCACCCTCATTAGGCAGCCTGTATAGTATAATGCACCCCCATTAGGCAGCCTGTATAGTATAATGCACCCTCATTAGGCAGCCTGTATAGTATAATGCACCCCCATTAGGCAGCCTGTATAGTATAATGCACCCCTATTAGGCAGCCTGTATAGTATAATGCACCCCCATTAGGCAGCCTGTACAGTATAATGCACCCTCATTAGGTAGCCTGTATAGTATAATGCACCCCCATTAGGCAGCCTGTATAGTATAATGCACCCCCATTAGGCAGCCTGTATAGTATAATGCACCCCCATTAGGCAGCCTGTACAGTATAATGCACCCTCATTAGGTAGCCTGTATAGTATAATGCACCCTCATTAGGCAGCCTGTATAGTATAATGCACCCCCATTAGGCAGCCTGTATAGTATAATGCACCCTCATTAGGCAGCCTGTATAGTATAATGCACCCCCATTAGGCAGCCTGTATAGTATAATGCACCCTCATTAGGCAGCCTGTATAGTATAATGCACCCCCATTAGGCAGCCTGTACAGTACAATGCACCCTCATTAGGCAGCCTGTATAGTATAATGCACCCTCATTAGGCAGCCTGTACAGTATAATGCACCCTCATTAGGTAGCCTGTATAGTATAATGCACCCCCATTAGGCAGCCTGTATAGTATAATGCACCCCCATTAGGCAGCCTGTATAGTATAATGCACCCCCATTAGGCAGCCTGTATAGTATAATGCACCCTCATTAGGCAGCCTGTACAGTATAATGCACCCTCATTAGGCAGCCTGTATAGTATAATGCACCCCCATTAGGCAGCCTGTATAGTATAATGCACCCCCATTAGGTAGCCTGTATAGTATAATGCACCCCCATTAGGCAGCCTGTATAGTATAATGCACCCCCATTAGGCAGCCTGTATAGTATAATGCACCCCCATTAGGTAGCCTGTATAGTATAATGCACCCCCATTAGGTAGCCTGTATAGTATAATGCACCCCCATTAGGCAGCCTGTATAGTATAATGCACCCTCATTAGGCAGCCTGTACAGTATAATGCACCCTCATTAGGCAGCCTGTATAGTATAATGCACCCCCATTAGGCAGCCTGTATAGTATAATGCACCCCCATTAGGTAGCCTGTATAGTATAATGCACCCCCATTAGGTAGCCTGTATAGTATAATGCACCCCCATTAGGCAGCCTGTATAGTATAATGCACCCTCATTAGGCAGCCTGTACAGTATAATGCACCCTCATTAGGCAGCCTGTATAGTATAATGCACCCCCATTAGGCAGCCTGTATAGTATAATGCACCCTCATTAGGCAGCCAGTACAGTATAATGCACCCTCATTTAAAAAAAAAAATCCAATACTCTCCTCTCTTCCTCCTGGTTCCACCACTGCTCCGAGAGCCTGCACATCTCCGTACAGTGGGCGCCGGGTAGTGACGTCATCAAGAACCCCTGTCAGCGTCGGTGACGTCAGACGCTGACAAGGGGATGATGGGAGAAGGAGCGTAACGCTCCTCTCATCACTGCGGTCAGCTGCATTGGTATCCAGCCAATACAGTTTACCCTGCAAGGATGAGAGGGGGCCCACTGCTGGCACAGGGCCCCCTACCGCCTCCTCTGGTGCCCCATAGTGGCCGGGCGGCAGTGCAGGGAGAGTGATGCCCACCCACTGCCATGGCAGCTTCTGTTATCAGGCAGCACTGAGGGAGAGCAGGGCACATTACCTGCTCCCCTATCTTCCTGATAGGCTGCACGCTGGCTGGCACGGTGGCAGAGTCCTCAGTGCAGTGTACTGTGTAGCCGGAGTTCACCTAATAAGTTTCTGACACTCTCCTACAGGAAAGAAATATATCTTGGTACCGTGTTAGCCAGTAGATAGAACATTCTAAATATTTTTCTTTGACACTCTCCTGTGTGCCCTCTCATGCATGCTGGAGCTCCCCTGGGTCCTAGTGCTCTCCCCTGATTTAGCTCAGACACTGCCTGGCCATGTCTGACATCATCTCTTGCTCTTCGCCTGCAGCACTTGGATCAGAAATTGCAGGTGCCCTCCATGAACTAGCTGCAGTGCCTGCAAACATCATCTGAGGAGGCCAGAATGTATTAGGCCAATTAAATTCAGGTAACGGTCACTGTGGGTGAATGTGAGACCATGGTGGCAGGGTGGGGACTGAATGGGTGGTGGAGGGAGTACAGTGCAGGGGTCCTTATTATACTTATTATTACAGTGTCTGCTCTGCACTGCATCACATGTAATAAGTGCTGTTTGGGGGGCTGATGGGCAGATTGGGGGCTTATTATTCTTACAGACGGGGTCTTATTATAAGCCCAGCCTGTTAGTATAACAAGCCCCCATACAGTAACCACGACTTGAGCTGTGTTATATGTAACTAGATGGTGGCCCGATTCTAACACATCGGGTATTCTAGAATATGCATGTCCACGTAGTATATTGCCCAGCCACGTAGTATATTGCCCAGCGACGTAGTATATTGCCCAGTCACGTAGTATATTGCCCAGTGACATAGTATATTGCCCAGTCACGTAGTATATTGCCCAGCCACGTAGTATATTGCCCAGCGACGTAGTATATTGCCCAGTCACGTAGTATATTGCCCAGCCACGTAGTATATTGCCCAGCGACGTAGTATATTGCCCAGTCACGTAGTATATTGCCCAGCCACGTAGTATATTGCCCAGCGACGTAGTATATTGCCCAGTCACGTAGTATATTGCCCAGCCACGTAGTATATTGCCCAGTGACGTAGTATATTGCCCAGTGACATAGTATATTGCCCAGTCACGTAGTATATTGCCCAGCCACGTAGTATATTGCCCAGCGACGTAGTATATTGCCCAGTCACGTAGTATATTGCCCAGCGACGTAGTATATTGCCCAGCCACGTAGTATATTGCCCAGCCACGTAGTATATTGCCCAGTGACGTAGTATATTGCCCAGTGACATAGTATATTGCCCAGCCACGTAGTATATTGCCCAGCCACGTAGTATATTGCCCAGCCACGTAGTATATTGCCCAGTCACGTAGTATATTGCCCAGCCACGTAGTATATTGCCCAGCCACGTAGTATATTACCCAGCCACGTAGTATATTGCCCAGCCACGTAGTATATTACCCAGCCACGTAGTATATTGCACAGCCACGTAGTATATTGCCCAGCGACGTAGTATATTGCCCAGTCACGTAGTATATTGCCCAGTGACGTAGTATATTGCCCAGTGACATAGTATATTGCCCAGCCACGTAGTATATTGCCCAGCCACGTAGTATATTGCCCAGCCACGTAGTATATTGCCCAGTCACGTAGTATATTGCCCAGCCACGTAGTATATTGCCCAGCCACGTAGTATATTGCCCAGTCACGTAGTATATTGCCCAGCCACGTAGTATATTACCCAGCCACGTAGTATATTGCACAGCCACGTAGTATATTGCCCAGCGACGTAGTATATTGCCCAGTCACGTAGTATATTGCCCAGTCACGTAGTATATTGCCCAGTCACGTAGTATATCGCCCAGCCACATAGTATATCGCCCAGCCACGTAGTATATCGCCCAGCCACGTAGTATATTGCCCAGCCACGTAGTATATTGCCCAGCCACGTAGTATATTGCCCAGCCACGTAGTATATTGCCCAGCCACATAGTATATAGCAGAGCCACGTAGTATATTGCCCAGTCACGTAGTATATTGCCCAGCACAGAGTCACGTAGTATAGAGACTTCAAAAAAAAAAAAAAAACATATACTCACCTATAGCCTGGTGAAGTCCTGCTATACTTACCATCAACCGCCTTTCCCGCTCCTCGCCACGCTCCCAGGACCGCTCCATTGCAAGCGCACGCTTCCGACGGTCCCAGGGCTGGTGTGAGCAGGACCTATGATGACGCCGCGGTCACATGACCGTGACGTCACGGCAGGTCCTTGTCGCATACCAGCCCTGGGACTGGAAGCTGCCGCTTGCAATGGAGCGGTCCCGGGAGCGTGGCGAGGAGCGGGAAAGGCGGCGGATGGTGAGTATAGCAGGATTTTTTATTTTTTTTTATTTTTAACATGACATATTTTTACTATTGATGCTGCATGGGCAGCATCAATAGTAAATAGTTGGGAACACACAGGGTTAATAGCAGCGGTAACGGAGTGCGTTACACCGCGGCCCGTTACCGCTGCCATTAACTCTGTGTGAGCGGTGAGTGGAGGGGATTACGGAGCGGGCGCCGGGCAGTGAGTGCAGGGGAGTAGGGGAGGGGCTAATCGGACTGTGGCCGTCACTGATTGGTCATGGCAGCCATGACAGGAAGTTGCTGAGACCAATCAGCGAATGAATAACCGTGGCAGAAGGACAGACAGACGGAAGTGACCCTTAGACAATTATGTATATAGATACTGTTATGGTAAGTGACTTATTGTTGTTATAAATAAAGTTATTAAAGTTCTCCTGACCGGTGATACACGCTGCTCATGGTATGTACAGCGTTTATCAGCATCTGCTGTAGTGTACCAGACGGACATATTTGTCTCTGTGAGGGTAGGTGCACACGGTCAGTAAATGCTGCGGGTTGGACTCTGTGTACTTGTGCCTTTAATTGAAAAACATACTAATAGCTGCTGCCTAGTGAGCGGCGCAGTGCATTAGTCCTACAGACAGGTCCCAGTAAGGCCGGTTTCACACATACCTCCCAACTTTTGAGGAAGGGAAAGAGGGACAAAGTCAGCGGCGCGTGTAGCGGCAAATTTTAGGCCACACCTCTGACCACACCCATTTCACAACTAGCCACGCCCCAACCACACCCATTTAGCACTTCTGATCACAATGTTTCATAAACAATAATTATAAACAAAAAAATATGGCCACACACGACGCTCCATACTGTACAATGGCCCCACATGACGCTCCATACTATACAATGGCCACACACGACGCTCCATACTGTACAATGGCCACACATGATGCTCCATACTATACAATAACCTCACATGACGCTCCATACTATACAATGGCCCCACACGACGCTCTATACTGTACAATGGCCACACACGACGCTCCATACTATACAATGGCCCCACACGACGCTCCATACTATACAATGGCCCCACACGAAGCTCCATACTATACAATGACCTCACATGATGCTCCATACTGTACAATGGCCATACACGATGCTCCATACTATACAATGGCCACACACGATGCTCCATACTATACAATGGCCACACACGATGCTCCATACTATACAATGGCCACACACGAAGCTCCATACTATACAATGACCTCACATGATGCTCCATACTGTACAATGGCCATACACGATGCTCCATACTATACAATGGCCACACACGACGCTCCATACTGGACAATGGCCATACACGATGCTCCATACTATACAATGGCCACACACGATGCTCCATACTATACAATGGCCACACACGATGCTCCATACTATACAATGGCCACACACGACGCTCCATACTGGACAATGGCCATACACGATGCTCCATACTATACAATGGCCACACACGATGCTCCATACTATACAATGGCCACACACGATGCTCCATACTATACAATGGCCACACACGACGCTCCATACTGGACAATGGCCATACACGATGCTCCATACTATACAATGACCTCACATGATGCTCCATACTGTACAATGGCCATACACGATGCTCCATACTATACAATGGCCACACACGATGCTCCATACTATACAATGGCCACACACGACGCTCCATACTGGACAATGGCCCCACACGATGCTCCATACTGTACAATGGCCACACACGACGCTCCATAGTGTACAATGGCCATACACGATGCTCCATACTGGACAATGGCCACACACGACGCTCCATACTGTACAATGGCCCCACACGATGCTCCATACTATACAATGACCTCACACGACGTTACATACTGTACAATGGCCCCACACGATGCTCCATAGTGTACAATGGCCACACACGACGCTCCATACTGGACAATGGCCCCACACGATGCTCCATACTGTACAATGGCCACACACGACGCTCCATAGTGTACAATGGCCATACACGATGCTCCATACTGGACAATGGCCACACACGACGCTCCATACTGTACAATGGCCCCACACGATGCTCCATACTATACAATGACCTCACACGACGCTCCATACTGTACAATGGCCACAAACGACGCTCCATAGTGTACAATGGCCACACACGACGCTCCATACTGGACAATGGCCCCACACGATGCTCCATATTGTACAATGGCCACACACACGACGCTCCATACTGGACAATGGGCACACACGACGCTCCATAGTGTACAATGGCCACACACGATGCTCCATACTATACAATGGCCACACACGACGCTCCATACTGTACAATGGCCACACACGATGCTCCATACTGGACAATGGCCACACACGACGCTCCATAGTGTACAACGGCCATACACGATGCTCCATACTGTACAATGGCCCCACACGACGCTCCATACTATACAATGGCCTCACACGATGCTCCATACTATACAATGGCCACACACGACGCTCAATACTGTACAATGGCCACACACGACGCTCCATACTGTACAATGGCCCCACACAACGCTCCATACTGTACAATGGCCCCACACGACGCTCCATACTGTACAATGGCCACACACGACGCTCCATACTGTATAATGGCCACACATGATGCTCCATACTGGACAATGGCCACACACGACGCTCCATACTGGACAATGGCCACACACGACGCTCCATACTGTACAATGGCCACACACGACGCTCCATACTGTACAATGGCCACACACGATGCTCCATAATGTACAATGGCCACACACGATGCTCCATAGTGTACAATGGCCACACACGACGCTCCATAGTGTACAATGGCCACACACGATGCTCCATACTGTACAATGGCCATTGGCCACATTATGCTCCATACTGTATAACGGCCCCACATGATGCTGCGTACAGCATACTTGCCCCACGTGATGGTCCATACAGTATTATGGCGCCACATTATGCTTTGTACAGTATAATGGCCCCACACGATGCTGGATATAGAATAATGGCCACACATAATGCTGGGTACAGTATACTGGCCACACATGGTTACCCCACCCCCATCATTGCCTTCTCCATCACTACACACAGACACCTTTCACCGCGCTCCCTCGCAGCAGCCGGCAGCTTCCACACCTACGGCGCTGAATGGTGTCATCCAGCTGCGCCGCTGACTGCTCACGTCGCTGCAGCTGTGATATGCCACTGATAAAGACCTCCGTGTCTCCTGTGCCAGTCCGTGTCAGAGCGAGGAGCAATATCTGCTCCGATCTGACACAGCCAGCGTCCGCTCCGTACACATGCGACTCCGCTCCATATACCTCGTACACACACGACTCCGCTCCATACACCTTGCACATGCGGCTCCGCTCCATACACACACGGCTCCGCTCCGTACACCTCATACATATGGCTCCTCCCCATACACCTTGTACACACACGGCTCCACTCCATACACACACGGCTCTGCTCCATACACCTTATACACACACTGCTCCGCTCCGTACACCTCATACACACGGCTCCTCTCCATACACAATACACCTTGCACATGTGGCTCTGCTCCGTACACCTCGTACACACATGACTGCGCTCCATTCACCTTGCACATGCGGCTCCGCTCCATACACCTCGTACACACACGGCTCCACTCCGTACACCTCATACACACACGGCTCCGCTCCGTACACCTCGCACACGCTGCTCCGCTCAGTATACCTTGCACACACATGGCTCCACTCCGTACACCTCATACACATACGGCTCCTCTCCATACATCTCGTACACACACGGCACCACTCCGTACACCTTGTACACATGCGGCTCTGCTCCGTACACCTCGTACACACACGACTCCATTCCATACACCTTGCACATGCGGCTCCGCTCTGTACGCCTCATACACACACGGCTCCACTCCGTACACCTCGCACACACACGGCTCCACTCCGTACACCTCGCACACACACGGCTCAGCTCCATACACCTTATACACACACGGCTCCGCTCCATACACATTGCACACGCTGCTCCACTCCGTATACCTTGTACACACATGGCTCTGTTCCGCACACCTCGTACACACGCTGCTCCGCACACCTCGCACACACACGGCTCCACTCTGTACACCTTGTACACTCGGCTCCGCTCCGTACACATTGCACACACACGGTTCAGCTCCATACACCTTATATACACACGCAGGGGCGGATTATCAGAGGGTCAATATGGGCGGTAGCCCAGGGCCCAGTGGTCTGGGGGGGCCCTGGGCTACCGCACAGATTAACCCTCTGAAAATCATCTGTGAATGCCCGCCGGGCGGCGTTTATGTGCCCCCGGATCCGGTGGGCAGAGAGAGGGGCCCGCATCGGGCCCCTTCTCATCTGCTCACCGGGCCCCTTCCGGCGCTGCGGCGGTTTCCTATTGATGTGCGGGCGCGCGCCCGCACGTCAATAGTTAACAACAACAGCCGCCAGCCAATTGGAGGCTGGCAGCTGAAGTCGGCCGCAGCGCACACGTCGCCGGCGTCTGACGTCATTGTCAGTCGCCGGCGAGTGTGCGCTGCAGAAGGGAGCTCGCCGCCGGGAGCGTGGACAGGTGAGGAGACTGTTTGTTTTTTTTTTTGATCAGTTAAACGGTGGACTGTGGACACACTGGGGGGCAATGCTGGAGGGAGGACACACTGGGGGGCAATGCTGGAGACACTGGGGCAGGTTGTAGGACACACTGGGGGGCAATGCTGGAGGACACACTGGGGGGGCAATGCTGGAGGACACACTGGGGGGCAATGCTGGAGGACACACTGGGGGCAATGCTGGAGACAGTGGGGCAGATTGCTGGAGACAGTGGGGCAATGCTGGGGACAGTGGGGCAATGCTGGAGACAGTGGGGCAATGCTGGAGACAGTGGGGCAATGCTGAAGACAGTGGGGCAGATTGCTGGAGGACACACTGGGGGGCAATGCTGGATGACACACTGGCGGGCAATGCTGGAGGACACACTGGGGGGCAATGCTGGAGACAGTGGGGCAGATTGCTGGAGGACACGGGGGCAATGCTGGAGGACACACTGGGGGGAAATGCTGGAGACAGTGGGGCAGATTGCTGGAGACAGTGGGGCAGATTGCTGGAGACAGTGGGGCAGATTGCTGGACACACTGGGGCAGATTGCTGGACACACTGGGGGCAGGACTGGAGGCATGGGCAGAATGTAGACACAGGGCATGATTGGAGACACGGGGTAGAATGAAAGACATGGGGCAGGATGGATACGATGGAGACAGATGGGGCAGGATGGAGACAGATGGGGCAGGATGGATACTCATGAGTGCAGGATGGGAGAACATATGGCTGGAGCGAGGAATGAGATACATGGGGTGGGGAATAGTATTACCATAGGGGCTAATTAAGGGATATTATTACTGCAGTGATGTATTTATTTTATTTTTTGAGTATGCTGTTTTAAATGGGGGGGCGGTCCTGTTACTGTGTAGAGTGACACTATATCGCCTTTTTCTCTTCATATGGTGTAATGTAGAAGTTGTGAAAAATTAAGTAATGTGTTCTACAAGCGGAGCTCGAGATAACTGTGTTATTTCCTGCAGAAACGAGTCCTGGCTGGAAGAAATGATGGCGGTCTGTGCTGGATGAAAGATGAAGGACTTCACCTAGAGACGTCACTGGTGAGTCAGTGTTACCTATATAATGACACTATACACTGTATACTATATACAGAGGTCCTGTGTACAATGTCACCAGTGATCTCTGTATTACCTCTACACAAGACACTGCATACTAAGTACAGATCTCCTGTGAATACTGGCACTTATGGTGATAGTATTGTGTTGTTTTTTACTGATCAGTATTGTAGTATTCAGTCACTATGTGGTGGTAATATGTGGTCTGGAAATGGTGTTGTGGTATTTGTCCCTTGTATGTGCTATTTGGTCACCAAGTGGTAATATGTGGTCTTGACATGGTGCAGTGATATTTGTTCCTTGTATGTGATATTATTCGATCACTGTGGTTGTAATTTGTGGTCTGGTCATGGTGCGGTGGTATTTGTTCCTTGTATGTGATATTATTGGTCAAGATATACCTAAATTGTATTGCAGATTTTAACAAATATTGAATAGGTTACAGTAGAGTAGGGCCCGGCCATTTTTCTGGAATAATCTGGTTCGGGTATATCATGACCCCCGTCACATGACCCCCGTCACATGACCCCCGTCACATGACCCCCGTCACATGACCGGGGGGGCCCACAGTGTGTGAACAGCCCGGGGCCCCTGGCTACCCTTAATCCACCCCTGTACACACGGCTCCACTCCATACACATTGCACACGCTGCTCCACTCCGTATACCTTGTACACACACATGGCTCTGCTCTGCACACCTCGTACACACGCTGCTCCGCTCCGTACATGTCTTACACACACGACTCTGCTCCATACACCTTTCACATTCTGCTCAGATTCATACACCTTGTACACACACGGCTCTGCTACATTAGGCTACGTTCACATTAGCGTCGCGTCGCTGTTGCGTCGGCGACGCAGCGGCGACGCGCCCCTATGTTTAACATAGGGGACGCGTGCGTCTTTTTGCACGCGTTTTCCGACACGTGCGTCGTTTTAGACGCTAGCGTCGGACGCAAGAAAACGCTACAAGTTGCATTTTTCTTGTGTCCGATTTCGTCAAAAAACGACGCACGCGTCGCAAAACGTGCGCGTTTTTGAGCGCGTTTGCGCGCGTTTTTCCGTGCGTTGCGCGTTGCGTCGCCGACGCAGGGCGGCGCAACGCTAGTGTGAACGTAGCCTTACAGTGTCAGACTGTCACAGGGGCTTTGGTTTAGCCCTTTTTATGGGGGGGGGGGAGGGGAAATAACAGCCACAATAGTGTTGTGTTGTCGCCCTCTCCCAGGGTCATTGATCTCACTCACACTGATTTGCAGATAACACAGCACTGAGCAGCCGAGGCAAACAGAGGGAGGCTGTGAGTGTGTCCGTCCCTCCCTGGATCTTGATTTTCCACACAATTATTCATATCTTCTCTACAGCAAACGCTGCTGCAGGGAAGATATGAATGGGGCTTCAGCACCAGATGCAGGGGACAGCGCTAAACTTTACCGCTGTCTCCGGCACGGTGCGTGTGGTACCCAGTGGGCACACGGGCAGCACACGTGTGCCACACTGATGTGCCACAGAAATGCACCGGCACACGGACACGGATAATTCCGGTACCGGAATTATCTGGACGTGTGAGACTGGCCTAACATTGACTTTGGGGAGCCCACTTTTTCACATGCATTTCAATATTACACTTCCCTCGTTCACAAATTTACCTATACTTCTATATAATAGTAAACTGGGTAGTTTGGTTAATGAGTGATATGCTGTTTTTTCTGTACACAGTAAATCAAGTGAATTATGCCAAGGACTGCCCATAGAGTGGGTTTGGGGGCCTATATCTACACAGAGGCCCACCGGGGGATTCCCCGGTTCCCCTATGGGCCAGTCCGAGCCTGACTGTACTGTAATCTATCTGTTCTGCAGTAGCGGTATCTAGCAGCATATGGTGGTAATAAGGCTACTTTCACACTAGCGTTGTTTTCAATACGTCGCAATGCGTCGTTTAGGGGAAAAACCGCATCCTGCAAAGTTGTTTGCAGGATGCGTTTTTGCCCCATAGAGTAACATTACCGACGCATTGCGACGTATTGATACACGTCGCAACCGTCGTGCGACGGTTGCGCCGTGTTGTGGCGGACTGCTGGGAGCAAAAAACGTTAAATGTAACGTTTTTTGCTGCCGACGGACCGCTTTTTCCGACCGTGCATGCGCGACCAGAACTCCGCCCCCCACCTCCTCGCACCTCACAATGGGGCAGCGGATGCGCCGGAGAAATGCATCCGCTGCCTCCGTTGTGCAGCGCATCAAACGCTAGCGTCGGAATCTTGGCCTGATGCATTGCGACGGGGAGATTCCGACGCTAGTGTGAAAGTAGCCTAACAGTGCTGTTTTTTATAGAGATTTATTTTCACTAATACCATGATCATCAGCAGAGGTTCCCCTATGCTGACAATTACCGGTAGTTGTAATCAGGCCCACTAAGATGTTTGCCCCCCCCCCCTCCTCCCCGAGCTAAACTTCTTGCTACGCCTCTGCACAGAACGTAACTGTATCGGCACAATGTGCACGCCGATACAGTTACATAGCGTAGCTCTGGGTGGGCCCCCTCAGAGCGCGGGACTCGGGGCGCCTGCACCCTCTGTCCCCCCGGTAGCTACGCTACTGGTCTAAAGTCATTGAACCCTTTCAGTAACGCCCTGCTTTAATGCCCATTTTTGTGTCAGTTTTATCATTTTTGTAGCTATTTTTGTTGTTTTTATTATTGTGATTTTAGCTTTTTTGTCATTAAATCTGTAAAAAAAAACAAAAACAAAACACATTTCTGTCAGAAATATCGAACAGGAAATCAACCTAGGCATGGGGTAGTATGAGGGCATGTTTCCACGATCAGGAAACGCTGCGTGTCTGACGCTGCATAGAGCCGCAGCGTCAGACACGCAGCGTCCAGATGTTACAGCATAGTGGAGGGGATTTAATGAAATCCCGTCTCCACTATGCGTGGTAACACGCACGCGGCGGCCCTGCGACTCCGGACATGCTGCGCGTCTTTTCAGATCGCAGCATGTCCGTATATCTTGCGGCGACGCTGCGTCGCCGCAAGATATAGCACAGGGCCCTATGGTGGGGAGCGATGATGTCGGATGTGTGCTGTGAACACATCCGGCATCAGCGCGTCACATAAGGGGGCGGGGCTTACAGCAGAGCGGGTTTGCCGCTCAGGCTAAACCGCCGGCCATCCTGAAGGTGGACACATACCCTGAGGGTACGTGCCCACAATCAGAAACAGCAGCGTTTTGGACGCAGAGCACTTGCCCTGTGTCCTAAACACTGCGTTCTAGGTTACAAGCACAGTGGGTGGGATTCCTATAAATCCCATACCCCTGGTGCTTTTATTTGATGATGCGTCAACTGAACCGTAGCATGGGTTTACGGGCTGCAGCATGTCCATTATTTGCAGCAGAAAAGCTCGTCTCCGATACCGAAATTTCAACAATAGATATGTATTGGATGCGATAAATCCTCACGGTTCAGTAAACACATGTGGATTTACCTTTGTGATTGGAAGGCAGCGAAAATACTCTGCATCCAAAGCACTGCTCGTTCCTGATCGTGGGCACCTGACCTCAATACATCCTATTGGTGACAGTTCTGTTGCAGAGACTCTTCAAGAGAAATAGACATGCTGCGGTCTGGAGAGACGCGCCGCACGTCCGTCTCCGCGGGTGAGCAGCGGGCGTCTGTGGACACATAGTGGGCATGGGGTTTCTAGACGCAGTGGGTAGGACGCTGCACAAGTACACAGCATCCAACCGGCAGCGTTTACTGATTGTGGGCACATACCCTAATAGATTTGTGTAGGTGTGAAGTATGAAGAACTCTGTGTGAGAGAAGACTAGATATACAGCAGAACTGAGTGCACACTACAGGTCCTTCTAAAAAAATTAGCATATAGTGTTAAATTTCATTATTTACCATAATGTAATGATTACAATTAAACTTTCATATATTATAGATTCATTATCCACCAACTGAAATTTGTCAGGTCTTTTATTGTTTTAATACTGATGATTTTGGCATACAACTCCTGATAACCCAAAAAACCTGTCTCAATAAATTAGCATATCAAGAAAAGGTTCTCTAAACGACCTATTACCCTAATCTTCTGAATCAACTAATTAACTCTAAACACATGCAAAAGATACCTGAGGCTTTTATAAACTCCCTGCCTGGTTCATTACTCAAAACCCCCATCATGGGTAAGACTAGCGACCTGACAGATGTCAAGAAGGCCATCATTGACACCCCCAAGCAAGAGGGTAAGACCCAGAAAGAAATTTCTCAACAAATAGGCTGTTCCCAGAGTGCTGTATCAAGGCACCTCAATGGTAAGTCTGTTGGAAGGAAACAATGTGGCAGAAAACGCTGTACAACGAGAAGAGGAGACCGGACCCTGAGGAAGATTGTGGAGAAGGACCGATTCCAGACCTTGGGGAACCTGAGGAAGCAGTGGACTGACTCTGGTGTGGAAACATCCAGAGCCACCGTGCACAGGCGTGTGCAGGAAATGGGCTACAGGTGCCGCATTCCCCAGGTAAAGCCACTTTTGAACCATAAACAGCGGCAGAGGCGCCTGACCTGGGCTACAGAGAAGCAGCACTGGACTGTTGCTAAGTGGTCCCAAGTACTTTTTTCTGATGAAAGCAAATTTTGCATGTCATTCGGAATTCAAGGTGCCAGAGTCTGGAGGAAGACTGGGGAGAAGGAAATGCCAAAATGCCTGAAGTCCAGTGTCAAGTACCCACAGTCAGTGATGGTGTGGGGTGCCATGTCAGCTGCTGGTGTTGGTCCACTGTGTTTCATCAAGGGCAGGGTCAATGCAGCTAGCTATCAGGAGATTTTGGAGCACTTCATGCTTCCATCGGCTGAAATGCTTTATGGAGATGAAGATTTCATTTTTCAGCACGACCTGGCACCTGCTCACAGTGCCAAAACCACTGGTAAATGGTTTACTGACCATGGTATTACTGTGCTCAATTGGCCTGCCAACTCTCCTGACCTGAACCCCATAGAGAATCTGTGGGATATTGTGAAGAGAAAGTTGAGAGACGCAAGACCCAACACTCTGGATGAGCTTAAGGCCGCTATTGAAGCATCCTGGGCCTCCATAACATCTCAGCAGTGTCACAGGCTGATTGCCTCCATGCCACGCCGCATTGAAGCAGTCATTTCTGCCAAAGGATTCCCGACCAAGTATTGAGTACATAACTGAACATTATTATTTGATGGTTTTTTTGTTTGTTATTAAAAAACACTTTTATTTGATTGGATGGGTGAAATATGCTAATTTATTGAGACAGGTTTTTTGGGTTATCAGGAGTTGTATGCCAAAATCATCAGTATTAAAAATAAAAGACCTGACAAATTTCAGTTGGTGGATAATGAATCTATAATATATGAAAGTTTAATTGTAATCATTACATTATGGTAAATAATGAAATTTAACACTATATGCTAATTTTTTTAGAAGGACCTGTATATGTGCAGAGGTGACAGGGGAATCAATCAGGAGTGCGAACATGGACATGCCCACGCCATCTTCAGCTCTCCCCTGACAGCCCTGTGTGACTCAGACTCCTCCTAGTGAACACACCCTGGAAGGGTGGAAGCCGAGAGTGTGTTCCCAACTTTGTCTATTTCTGTAGCTCCTGTCATGGATTGTCGGGGACGGTGGAAGGTTCCAAAACCGCAATGACGGATATGGTGACATCCCGAATAGGGTCAGAGCACGGACGACATGGACGAGGGTTTGCTGCCGCTACACCTGGTGAGCTGAGGTGCAGCCGCACCTGAATACCGCGCCCTCCTGGTGGTATAGCCAGGGGGTGTGCGGGCACATACATTTAATACATGCAATGTGTCACCAGGGGCGTCCTATCATGAGGCCACTTAAGTTGGTTGCTTCAGGTGGCGTCACCTGCTTATAAAAATGGGGGCAGCATCGGCGGGGAGCGTTTTTTCAGATGCTGGCTTGTGCCTGCATTTGGCCGCTCTTGTCTCCCTGACATCCTGTTATCTCCTGTTGTGCTGCCGCCCGCTTCATATACTGGGGGAATATGCACTTTGATTACTGGTGTGCGGTGGCTTTTACGTTCTGGGTTCAGCAACTCGGAGAGGGGAGGTGTCCTACAGAAGAAGAACACTGGCCAGTGAAAGCTCTCACATCATGGACAGAAGAGCTGAGCTCCTGTCCTCCTGCATGGCGCGTCTTTGAAGGGAAGAAGCGAGAGCCAGGAAATAAGATCAGAGAGGAGCCACCTGTGCTGGAAGGTACAGGAGAAGCAGCTCCAATCCACAAGGTGACAGATCCCCTGCTGGGCAATCCCCTCAGAGAGTGGGTGTGGGGCTCAGCTGCTGTGAGCAGGGGAAGCTGCACATGTACACCAGCCCCCACCCCTTAGCACAGAAGAGTGTGTGTGTGTATGGGGGGGTTGTGTCGTGTGCGGGTTGCCTCTTTGTCGTGTCTTTCTGTGTGGTGTGTGAGTAGTGTATGTGTGTGGGTTGTGTCTGTGTATGGTCTGTGTGTGGGTTGCGTGTCTGTGTGTGGGTTGCGTGTCTGTGTGTGGGTTGCGTGTCTGTGGATTGTGTGTCTGTTTGTCTGTGTCAAAGATAAAGCCGTGTGCACTACTACTAGCGGTGCCCATGTAGGTTCCCACACCATGTGATACTAAAAGAAAGAACCTGGCACTCAACTTAATGCTTGTGAGATTTTAATCGTAGTAGCCAAAAAACGTTTCGGTCCTAGATCTAGACCTTCATCAGTTACTACAAACGTGAACATAAAGAAAATGCTATTTACAAATATATACAAAAAGAAACAAAAGAAAACATAATGTGCAAAGAAAATATATACATAGTTCAGAGAACCACAAAGTTACACAATGCAAAATGTCACATCCATGACAAGAGGTACTTAGGTCATCTTGATAAAAAACTGGGATAGACAATCAAGTGTCAGGCTGAGTGAGACCGCCGGATATCTGCTTGTTTGTCTGTGTTTGTGTGTCTGCTTGTGTGTGTCTGTGTACGTCTGTGTATGTGTCTGTGTGTGGGTTGCGTGTCTGCGTGTGTCTGGGTTACATGTCTGTGTAGGTCGTGTCTCTGTGGTGTGTGGGTTGTGTCTGTGTGTGTGTCTGCGTATGTGTGGTCTGTGTGGGTTGCTTATCTGTGTGGGTTGCTTGTCTGTTTATGGGTTGCGTCTCTGTGTGGGTTGTGTGTCTGCTTGTGTGGGTTGCGTGTCTGTGGATTGTTTGTGTGTAGGTTGTGTCTTTCTGTGTGGTGTGTGAGTAGTGTCTGTGTGGGTTGTGTCTATGTGTGTGTCTGTGTATGGTCTGCGGGTTGCGTGTCTGTATGTGGGTTTGCATATCTGTGTGTGGGTTGCATGTCTGTGTGGGTTGCGTATCTGCTTGTGTGTGGGTTGCGTGTCTGTGTGTGTGTGTGTGGGTTGCGTGTCTGTGTGGGTTGTGTGTGTCTGTGTAGGGTCTGTCTGTGGGTTGCGTGTCTGTGTCTGCTTGTGTGTGTCTGTGTTTGCGTGTGTGTGTGTCTGCTTGTGTGTATGTCTGTGTGTGGGTTGCGTGTCTGTGTGGGTTGTCTTTCGGTTAGGGTTGTGTCTGTGTGTGTCTGTATGGTCTGTCTGCGGGTTGCGTGTCTGTGTGTGTGGGTTGCGTATCTGTGTGTGGGTTGCGTGTCTGTATGTGGATTGCGTGTCTATGTGGGTTTCGTGTCTGTGGGTTGCGTGTCTGCTTGTGTGTGGGTTGCATGTCTGTGTGTGTTGTGTGTGTGTCTGCTTGTGTGTGGGTTGCGTGTCTGTGTGTGGGTTGTGTCTCTGTGTGGGTTGTGTCTATGTGTGTCTGTGTATGGTCTGTCTGGGTTGCATGTCTGTGTTTGGGTTGCGTGTCTGCTTGTATGTCTGAGTATGTGTCTGTGTGGGTTGCGTGTCTGTGTGTAGGTCGTGTCTCTGTGGTGTGTGGGTTGTGTATGTGTTTGTCTGCGTGTGTGTGGTCTGTGTGGGTTGCTTATCTGTGTGGGTTACTTGTCTGTTTATGGGTTGCGTCTCTGTCTGGATTGTGTGTCTGCTTGTGTGGGTTGCGTGTCTGTGTGGGTTGTCTTTCTTTCTGTGTGATGTGCGGGTTGTGTCTGTGTCTCTGTGGTGTGTGGGTTGTTTGTGGGTTGTGTCTGTGGTGTGTTTGCCTGTGTGGATTGTGTCTCTATGGTGTGTGGGTTGTGTCTGTCTATGTTGTGTGTCTGTTGTGTGTCAGTGTGGGTTGTGTCTCTGTGTTGACTGGGTTGTGTCTGCGTGTGTGTGTGTTGTACCTCTGTGTGTGGGGGGGGGGCTGTGTATGTTTGTGTGTTTAGATATCTTGTGAGAATACTGTTGTATGTATGTATATACACTTGTCCTGCATGCATGTTCTGTGTATTGTATGATGTGTACCTGCTGTGCATCTGTTATATAGCATGTGTGTACTAAGGACATGTATGATGTGTGTGTCTGTGACTGTATGATGTGTATGTAATGAGCATGTGTTGTCCAGTACATGGGTGCTGTATATAATGTAATTTAACCCCCTCACCACCTTTGACGTTCATATACGTCAAAGGTTGTATCCTTGCCTTTGATACAATCTCGCACACTGGTAATATAATATACTAGCTATTGAACCCGTTCTACGCCCGGGTGGCGAGCATTTATATTGGTCTCCATCCTGGTATGTGCTGCTCCCATCTTGCTCCCCCATGCTGTCATGTGCTGCTCCATCCTGCATCCCCATCCTGTCATGAGTTGCTCCATCCTGCGCCCCCATCCTGTCGTGCTGCTCCATCCTGCGCCCCCATTCTGTCATGTGCTGCACCCATCCTGCTCCCCCATTCTGTCATGTGCTGCTTCCATCCTGCACCCCCGTTCTGTCATGTGCTGCTGCCATCCTGCACCCCCGTTCTGTCATGTGCTGCCCTATTCTGTCATGTGCTGCTCTCATCCTGCGCCACCGTTCTGTAATTTGCTGCTTCCATCCATATGCCCCATACGCTGCTCCATAAAGGTTGATGTCCCCCATAAGATGCTCCATAGTATATGCCTCATATGCTGCTGCATTATGGTTGATGGCCCCCATAAGATGCTCCATAGTATATGCCCCGTATGCTGCTCCATTATGGTTGATGGCCCCCATAAGATGCTCCATAGTATATGCCCCGTATGCTGCTGCATTATGGTTGATGGCCCCCATAAGATGCTCCATACTATATGCCCCGTATGCTGCTCCATAAAGGTTTATGGCCCCCATAAGATGCTCCATAGTATATGCCCCGTATGCTGCTGCGATCTATAAAAAAAAAAATAACATACCTATCGTCGCTGGGCGCCGAGTGCTGGGGGGCCTGAGCAGGCGGGGACACCGGCGCGCTGTGGGGGTCACGTGCCGGAGTCACCACTAGCTCAGGCCCCCGACACTTGCTGTATTCACCTGTCCCATTCCAGCGCTGTGTGTTGCTCCGTCTTCCGGGTCCTCTGGCTGTGACTGTTCAGTCAGAGGGCGGCGCGCATTAAGCGCGTCATCGTGCCCTCTGAATTGAACGTCACAGGCAGAGGACCCGCAAGACGGAGCGGCACGCAGCGCTGGAACGGGACAGGTGAATATAGCATACTCACCCTCCTGGCACGTCCCTGCTTCTCCGTTGGAGATCGCGGTGTGCGTTCAGTGCTTACCGCAATCTCCTGGGCTGCGTCACTCTGTGGGGTCCAGACTTGCGCTTGCGCAGTCTATAAAGGCTTCAGACAGAGTGACGCTCCCAGCGTTATAGATGGAGTACTATGGGGGATGCATTATAATATATTGATGACTATGGGGTGCATTATACTATATGGAGGACTATGGGGGATGCATTATAATATATTGATAACTATGGAGTGCATTATAATATATGGAGAACTATGGGGGGGTGAATTATACTATATGGAGGACTATGGGATGCATTATACTATATGGAGGACTATGGGGGTGCATTATACTATATGGAGGCATATGGGGGGTGCATTATACTATATGGCGGACTGCGGGGGTGCATTATACTATATGGAAGCATATGAGGGGTGCATTATACTATATTGAGGACTATGGTGGTGCATTATACTATATGGAGGCATAATGGGGGTGCATTATACTATATTGAGGACTGTGGGGGTGTATTATACTATATGGAAGACTATGGGGGGCATTATACTATATGGAAGATGATGGATGGTGCATTATAATATATGGAGGACTGTATGAAGCCAATTATACTATATGGAAGTAATTATAATATTTGGAGAGCTCTGTGGGGGCATGATAATACTTGAAGAGGTATGAGAAAGCCTTTATACTTTATGGAGGGCTTTTTTGGGGGCCCTTATACTGTACGTAGTTCCTTTATACATTATGGAGGGCTGTATGGGGCTCACAGCTGGAGATCATACTGTGGCGGGATAGTTGAGGGGGTACAGTAAGGTTATCATACTGTGCGTGTGGAGGAATCATTGTGGGAGGTCATAGTGTTTGCGGGGCACCTTTGTTGGCATCATACTTTATGGGGCATTGAAAGAGGAATCTGGGGGCTTCAATAGGAGGAAAATTACTTTGTAACGGCAGCAAAGGTGTGAGATATGTACCTATGTGATGCAGACAAATTCTTTTTTTTTTGGGGGGGGGATGGGGGAGCAATAAGAGCTTGTGGTTTGGGGCCCCATGATCTCATTGTACGTCCTGGTGCAGGATGCATTGTCCTTTTCACAAACATCTCTGCTGGAGGACTGATGGCCCATAACTTACACACCATGTCCAATGCTGCCCCTCAGTACATACAGGCATTCAGCCATATTTTTCTTGAGCGTCGGTTGTGCTCGCTACCCTTCCCTCTCTCACATCCCTTACTCAACCCAATAGGAAGGCCCCTGCTATTAGCTCCGGACAGCCCCGTGTGCGGCGCTTGTGATTGGCTAAGCGTTTCGGGAGAAGGAGGCGTGATCTGTTTGGACATCTTTTTTCTATTTCTCTAAATTAAAAGGTCCACTATTGTCCTCATTTTTACAGTATAGATATAAATCTGTATGAACCAGATTTATTCCTACCGATTTAAACAAATTTACTATTGGGGGCCGCTCTGCACTTCGCCTCAGGCAGCACAAAGGCTAGGTTCACCCCTGTGTGTCACCTGCCATGTCTGTTATGGACGTCGCAGCTGCTTTCACTTTCAATGTTTTCTAAACGCCGTTTTTTTTGTATCATTAATTATTTTCTGGAGAATAGATGTTTTTCTTTTCGTTGCATTTTTTATAACTATTTCCATCATTGCCCGATTTGATTGTTTTTCCTTTTTCCTTTTTTTTTTTTTAATCATTTTTTTTTTTTTTTTTTTACAAATGACTTTTTTATCAATACTGTCTGTTGGCTTTTGTTTTTGTGGGATGAGCTGCAGTGTTCATTGGCACTGTTTGAGGGTACATTTTGTCCATTTAGTGAACAACCCCTTACCTCCTTTAGATCTTTCTGCTTTTACCCTTTCATTTTTTTCTCTCTTCTTCCCAGAGCCATTACTTTTTAACTTTTCCTTTAAAAAAAAGTGTTATTACACAATTGTTTTTTTTTAATGTATTTATTTATTTACCATGTACACTAAATACTAAAACTGACCTATCATTATGATTCTCCGGGTCAGTATGAGTACACAGATGCCAAACATGTATTGGTTGTTTTTTATTTAAGTGATTGAAAAAAAATTCAGACATTTGTAAGGAAAAAAATAAAGGTTACTTATATCACCATTTTCCAAGACCTGTAGCATCTCTGTTTTTCGTGATCTGGGGCTGGTGAGGGCTTATTGTTTGCTCGCCAAGCTGGCATTTTTATGGATACTATTTTGGGGTAGATAGGATGTTTTGATCACCTGTTATTGCAATATTCCGGCGGCTCAAAAACGTAATTCTGGCATTTTGATTTTTTTTTCTCATTACACCATTTATTGATTTATGGGGTCAATTGTGGGGGGTTTCCACTGTTTAGGCACATCAGGGGCTCTCCAAATGCAACATGGTGTCTGCTAATTATTCTAGTAAATTTTACGTTCAAAAAGTCAAATGACGCTCCTTCCCTTCCGAGCCATGTTGTGAGCCTAAACAGTGGTTTTTCCCCACAAATCGGATATTGGTATACTCAGGAGAAATTGCACAAAAAACGTTGGGGCCATTTTTAAATGCTACCCTTGCGAAAATACAAAAAATATCGGGTCTAAAGTAACATTTATTCGGACTCCCATGACAGCACTACGAGAGAGAGGGGATCCGCCCTTCAGGAACAGGAAACCTACAGATACAAAAGGGCGGTACCTCTCCCCATGCATCAGTTGGTTTCCTGTTCCTGGAGGGACAGGATCCTACAGATTTCATCTCGTAAGGAGCCCAGGCCGGTCGAATCTGGTAGCGGGGGGGTCTCCTACCTCGACCGGTGCGGAAAGCCCTGGAGCCGCCACGGTGGTCCAGGCTGGACTGCACGTCAGTGGCGTTGGCAGCAGGGAGCAGGGTCCGGAGGATTCCTTGTCTCCGGAAGCCGGCGTTGGTAAGTTTCATTCCCCCCCCCCCTGGGTCAGGCGGCGGCGGTGAGGTGCGGTGGTGTGGTTGCGGCGTCGGAAGTGGAGCGCCGTCCGGAGCACTGCTGGGCATTCCCGGCGTCCTGCATCGCTCACTGAGCGTTTCCGGGATGCTGGGGCGCCGGGGGTGGAGCCGGCAGGCGCTTCCGGTTTACGGGTTGGCTGCGCATGCGCGGTATTTCCAAAATGGCGGCGCCCATGGTCCGGTCGCCGGTTCTTCTGTATTACCACCGCTAACCTCCCAGCTGCAGCCTGATCATCAGGAAGCAATGGGAACACGCCAGGTGGCCTGCTGACCGGTATACAGGGGGATATAAGCAGGTGTTGGCGATAGAACCCTGCTTTTGGCCACAGCTTCATCATGGCAGATGATGGTGAGCAGCAGCCTCAGCTTCTGGATAAAGTGCGGCAGGAAGCCGTGGGAAAGGAGCATATCAGAAGTGACCAGTCCAGCCGTAAAAGCTCGTCCAGGCAAGGATCTAGAGCTTCGACTGGCAAGGAGCCCCCTCGTGTTCCGGTACCTTTTTCTTTGGCGTACACTGGTAAGTGATCTACGTGAATGTTCACTCAGTGACGCGGGCCCCTTATACTTTGTCATTCTAGGGGAAGAGAAGTGCAAAGTCGAAACATAAGGAGTGTGCCCTGTGTGAAGTCCCTTTACCAGATTCCTACCCTAAAAAATTGTGTGCCTCCTGTATACAAC
The DNA here is from genome assembly GCF_032444005.1 of Ranitomeya imitator. Taxonomy (NCBI): domain Eukaryota; kingdom Metazoa; phylum Chordata; class Amphibia; order Anura; family Dendrobatidae; genus Ranitomeya; species Ranitomeya imitator. Next base: position 112,330,654 of record NC_091291.1, on the reverse strand, counting down.
AGACGGTGAGGTCTACAGGAGTGGAGGGGTTGAGTTACATCAGGCTAGATAGATGGTATCTCCCTTATTGTCCTCCCCTAGGTAGAGGAAGAATCTGCTTCTACGGCTAGTCTAAAGGAGATGATCCGTATGGAAGTTAAGGAATCCCTGCGGTCTTTGTCCCAGGCGGGAAGTTCAAAACAGAGAGCTTCGGTGATCTCAGATTCTTCGGAGGAAGATAAGGAGGAGGGTTCTTATGGCTCAATTCTCTCTTCCTCGTCATCAGAAGAGGACTCTGGCCGATTCTGTCTGCCTCTGGACCGGGTGGATAAGCTAGTCAAGTCGGTCAGAGGTACGATGGGCCTAGAAGAGCCTAAGACTCAGCTTTCCCGTCAGGAGCTAATGTTCAGCGGCTTGGAACACAAGAAACGCAGATCCTTCCCGGTGAATGATAAGATTCAAGACCTGATTCTCCGGGAATGGAAAAAACCGGAGAAGAAAGGTTCTTTGCCACCGGCTTTAAAGCGCAGGTATCCCTTTGAAGATGCGGCTGTGGATACCTGGGACAAGGCCCCTAAATTAGATGCTGCGGTGGCGAAGGCATCTAAGAAAGCAGCATTACCTTTCGAGGACATGGGGTCCCTTAAAGACCCTCTTGACAGGAAGGCGGAGATCTTCCTTAAGGGTACGTAGGAGATGGCAGCCGGATCCTTGAGGCCAGCAGTGGCTGCGACTTGTACAGCCAGATCCCTAATGGTCTGGCTGGAACAGTTGGAATCCCAGCTTAAAGAAGGCGCTTCCAGGAATTCTATTCTAGGTGCGCTTCCAGTGATTCAGGATGCTGCGGCTTTCCTGTCGGACGCGTCGGTGGACTCGGTCAGAATGGCGGCCAGAGCAGCAGGACTCTCCAACGCGGCTCGTAGAGCCTTATGGTTGAAGTGTTGGTCGGGGGATATCCAGTCAAGATCCAAGTTATGCGCTATCCCATGTAAAGGGGAATATCTCTTTGGGCCAACCTTGGATGAGCTGCTCGAAAAGGCTGGGGATGATAAGAAGAAATTCCCTAATTTGTCATCAGCTTCTTACCGGCGTCCATTCAACAGGAGGAGATTTGGTCGTGGAAGGAAGCGCGCATCCTCACCCTCTAGAGAAAATTTTAGATGGGAGGATAGACGCAGGAGAGGTACGGGTTACATGTTTCGCCGTTCCTCAAAAGAACGTAAGAAACCAGACCAATGACTAGCGATCCCTGTGGGAGGGAGATTGTCAACCTTCTCTTCCGCATGGACTAACATCACGAATAGTGTCTGGGTCCGAGGTATTATATCGGAAGGTCTAAAATTGGAATTTGTTCACTGGCCTCGGGATAAGTTTATGCTAACCCCCTTGCGTTCCTCCACTATTGAGCAGACGGCCTTAGAGTCAGAGGTCATGACTTTAGGCCGTAAAAATGTACTGATTGAGGTTCCGGAGTCAGAGAGAGGAAGAGGATTCTACTCTCCTCTTTTTCTGATTCAAAAACCAGACAAGTCGTTCAGGACTATTATCAATCTTAAATCCCTTAATGAATACCTGGTTAATACCACGTTTAAAATGGAGTCAATCAGTTCTGCAATAAAGATGTTGTTTAAACACTGCTTCATGGTAGTTGTGGACTTAAAGGATGCATACTATCATGTTCCTATCCACGAAAACTTCCAGAGGTTTCTACGTGTGGCGGTGTCTATGGGAGGTATTGTTCGTTGACACGTTCCAGGCCCTACTCAACCCAAGAGCGCAGGCCCCAACCACGGACCTCCGTGCTGACGATCTGGCCAATTATTTCAAAGAAAAAATTGACCACATTCGACAGGAAATCATCTCCCAATCTCTTCATACCATGCACTGTCCTCCCTCCCCCACTGCATCTAGTTCACTCTCTGACTTTGAAGCAGTTACAGAAGAAGAAGTAAGCAGGCTCCTTGCATCTTCTCGCCCGACCACTTGCACCAGTGACCCCATTCCGTCACATCTCCTCCAGTCCCTTTCCCCGGCTGTCACCTCTCACCTAACAAAAATATTCAACCTCTCCCTCACTTCCGGTATTTTTCCCTCCTCATTTAAGCATGCCATCATACATCCATTACTTAAAAAACCATCCCTCGATCAAAACTGTGCCGCTAATTATAGACCTGTCTCTAATCTTCCCTTCATCTCTAAACTCCTCGAACGCCTGGTCCACTCCCGTCTTACCCGCTATCTCTCAGATAACTCTCTTCTCGATCCTCTTCAATCTGGCTTCCGCTCTTTACACTCTACTGAAACTGCCCTCACTAAAGTCTCTAATGACCTACTAACAGCTAAATCTAATGGTCATTACTCCATGCTAATTCTCTTGGATCTCTCTGCAGCATTCGACACTGTGGATCATCAGCTCCTCCTCACTATGCTCCGCTCCATCGGCCTCAAGGACACCGTTCTCTCCTGGTTCTCCTCCTATCTCTCTGACCGATCCTTCACTGTATGTTTTGCTGGTTCCTCCTCCTCTCACCTTCCCCTTACTGTTGGGGTTCCTCAAGGATCAGTCCTAGGCCCCCTCCTTTTCTCTTTGTACACTGCCCCTATTGGACAAACAATCAGTAGATTTGGTTTCCAGTACCATCTCTATGCTGACGACACCCAATTGTACACTTCTTCTCCTGATCTCACGCCTGCCTTATTAGAAAACACCAGTGATTGTCTTACCGCTGTCTCTAACATCATGTCCTCCCTCTATCTGAAACTAAACCTGTCAAAAACTGAACTCCTTGTGTTCTCTCCCTCTACTAACCTACCTTTGCCTGACATTGCCATCTCCGTGTGCGGTTCCACCATTACTCCAAAGCAACATGCCCGCTGCCTTGGGGTCATCCTTGATTCTGACCTTTCATTCACCCCACACATCCGATCACTGGCTCGCTCTTCTTACCTGCATCTCAAAAACATTTCTAAAATTCGCCCTTTTCTTACTTTCGACTCTGCAAAAACTCTTACTGTTTCACTTATTCATTCTCGTCTGGACTATTGTAACTCTCTACTAATCGGCCTCCCTCTTACCAAACTTTCCCCGCTCCAATCTGTCCTGAATGCTGCTGCCAGGATCATATTCCTCACCAACCGTTACACCAATGCCTCTACCTTGTGCCAGTCATTACACTGGTTACCCATCCACTCCAGAATCCAGTACAAAACTACTACCCTCATCCACAAAGCGCTCCATGGCTCAGCACCACCCTACATCTCCTCTCTGGTCTCAGTCTACCACCCTACCCGTGCCCTCCGCTCCGCTGATGACCTCAGGTTAGCATCCTCAATAATCAGAACCTCCCACTCCCGTCTCCAAGACTTTACACGTGCTGCGCCGATTCTTTGGAATGCACTACCTAGGTTAATACGATTAATTCCCAATCCCCACAGTTTTAAGCGTGCCCTAAAAACTCATTTGTTCAGACTGGCCTACCGCCTCAATGCATTAACCTAACGATCCCTGTGTGGCCTATTTAAAAAAAAAAAACAACAGATTCCTCGCATTATGTTCTCATACACTTTATGCAGTTAATAGCCCTCTGTGTCTGTACTGCTGCATACTTAGGCAGTTAACTGGTTCATGCAGCTTTACATGAACACCCGAGCCTTACACTATGGCCGGTCCGAATAACTATAGCAATTGTTACCATCCACCTCTCGTGTCTCCCCTTTTCCTCATAGTTTGTAAGCTTGCGAGCAGGGCCCTCACTCCTCTTGGTATCTGTTTTGAACTGTATTTCTGTTATGCTGTAATGTCTATTGTATGTACAAGTGCCCTCTATAATTTGTAAAGCGCTGCGGAATATGTTGGCGCTATATAAATAAAAATTATTATTATTATTATTATTATTCGCCATTTTCAATTTAGAGCCCTTCCCTTCGGCCTCTCAGCGTCTCCCCGGGTATTTACTAAAGTAGTTGCGGAGGTTATGGCGCACTTACGTGAATCCGATATCCTCATTGTCCCTTATCTGGATGATTTCCTAATAGTGGGGAACTCAGTAGACCATTGCCTGGCTCAGGTTAAAACAGCTATATTTAAACTGGAAAATCTGGGTTTACCAATTAACCAGATTCTAGAATTCCTGCAGAGAGGGCTAGAGCTAAATCTATCCACGAGTACGTTAAAAGTACAAGTCTCAGCCCTAGGGGCCCTATTTTCTTATAACATTGCTGGTAATTATTGGGTATCAAGGTTCATCAAAGCAGCTAGTAGATCCAGACCTATACACAGGAATAGGTCAATGCCTTGGGATCTCAACCTAGTCCTCTCAGCCTTGGCTAAAGAACCGTTTGAGCCTTTACATTCAGCCTCACTTAAATTAGGGTACCGTCACACTATACGATTTACCTACGATCACGACCAGCGATATGACCTGGCCGTGATCGTAGGTAAATCGTAGTGTGGTCGCTGGGGAGCTGTCACACAGACAGCTCTCCAGCGACCAACGATGCCGAGGTCCCTGGGTAACCAGGGTAAACATCGGGTAACTAAGCGCAGGACCGCGCTTAGTAACCCGATGTTTACCCTGGTTACAAGCGTAAAACTAAAAAAAAACAAACAGCACATACTTACATCTGGTGTCCGTCAGGTCCCTTGCAGTCTCTGCTTCCCGCACTGTGACTGCCGGCCGTAAAGTGAAAGCACGTCACCGCTTTGCTCTGCTTTCACTTTACGGCCGGCAGTCACAGTGCGGGAAGCAGAGACTGCAAGGGACCTGACGGACACCAGATGTAAGTATGTGCTGTTTGTTTTTTTTTAGTTTTACGCTTGTAACCAGGGTAAACATCGGGTTACTAAGCGCGGCCCTGCGCTTAGTTACCCGATGTTTACCCTGGTTACAAGCGAACGCATCGCTGGATCGCATCGCTAGATTGCTAGATCGGTGTCACACACACCGATCTAGCGATGACAGCGGGAGATCCAGCGATGAAAGAAAGTTCCATACGATCTGCTACGACGTACGATTCTCAGCAGGATCCCTGATCGCTGCTGCGTGTCAGACACAGCGATATCGTAACGATATCGCTGGAACATCACGAATCGTACCGTCGTAGCGATCTAAATGGTATAGTGTGATGGTACCCTTACTATCCCTCAAAACAGCATTTTTGGTGGCAATTACATCTGCTCGTAGGGTAGGAGACATACAGGCTCTTTCTAGGTCTCCCCCTATACAGAGTTTCTACAGGACAGAGTAGTCCTCAGACCAGATCCAGCTTATTTACCAAAAGTGGCCTCAGATTTTCATAGATCTCAGGAGATGGTAGAACTATCATTTCTCCCTAATCCTTCTAATTCCAAAGAGGAGTTACTCCATACGTTAGATGTTAGGAGATGTCTCTTAGAATATATATCAGTCACTGATGCTTGGAAGAGAGAGGAGGCGTCAAAGTGCACGTTAGCGAAGTGGATTAGGGAGGCTATCTCTCTGGCTTATACTGCAGGTGGAGGTCCAGTTCCGCAGAATCTGAGGGCACATTCCACTCGGGCCATGGCTGCATCCTGGGCTGAGAGATCTGGAGTTTCCATCGACCAGATATGTAAGGCAGCTACGTGGTCATCCCCTTCCACCTTTTTCAAGCACTATAGGTTGGACTTGGGGTTCTCTTCTGATCTCACCTTCGGGTTAAGGGTGCTACAGGCTATAGTCCCTCCCTAAGGTAGTTTACATCTCTGTAATTCTCTCGTAGTGCTGTCATGGGAGTCCGAATAAAGCATTAAGCTACTTACTGGTAGTGGCATTTTTCGGAGGCCCATGACAGCACCCTTAGCTCCCTCCCTATTCACGTGGGGGTTGCACTTCCTATAATGTATATAATGAGATAGACACGTCTCACGTGTGGTATATAGTTCATTATGATTGGTTATTTTTGTACAGTAACTGTATATAATGTATATTTGTGTGCTACTAACCACGGTAGTCCTCTCAGGCTCTAATATACAACTGATGCATGGGGAGAGGTACCGCCCTTTTGTATCTGTAGGTTTCCTGTTCCTGAAGGGCGGATCCCCTCTCTCTCGTAGTGCTGTCATGGGCCTCCGAAAAATGCCGCTACTAGTAAGTAGCTTAATGCTTTTTGCGACAAAAAGTTAAATGTTCGAGTGATGACACAGCATTTATTCTTAGTTGTCCAGATGTATTATTTCAGAAGACCCAGGGACATGAGCTACAGTTCATGTGAGAATGAATGTTGACTCTTATTGTCAATTGAATTAATGTTCAATGGCTGCCATTTGTTGAATTGCTGTTGATTATCTATTGTATATGTCCTAGTATTGCAGTCTTAGTATTGTTCTACTATCCTTGGGAAACAAAGGCACAGGATAATTGAACAATGTTTAATATGTTGATAACCCATTGGTGCTCTGTAAATGTGAACGACAATCGGTGCATGTTGTTTGAACACTCCAGCATTGAGGGATGGCCTCCTACTTCCTTTCTCCAAGCCTGTGGAGGAATGCCTGAATGAGAGTTGTGAACTATAAAAAAGAGGATCTGCCTGTGTTTAGAGAGACTCTACATTACAGTAGCCATGGCATCATGGCTACTCAAGAAATACGGAACTGCTTCACAGACCATCACTGAACCCTCAAAGATGTTTAGAGAAGCCAGGTTGGGACAATCATATCACCTTGTCTCGTACATCAATGGGCTGTCATCTTCCTAAGCTTGTCGTTACCTCCTCTCGGTGGGTGCCACTGTGTAATAATTATAGGGGATATCCCTGCCATCTTATCAGATATTGGAGCCGATTCCTGCGAATCCTGGAATCAATAATTTCCTCCACCACAAATTGTTCTTGCCCATCAATCACCACAGGCTGTGGAGGTGGCACAACACGTCCCTGGAAGGTATTAGGAGATCCAGGCTTTAGTAAAGATACATGAAAAACTGGGTGTACCTTCATAGTCCTAGGCAGCTTCAAATGGCAGGCCACAGAGCTCACAATACCGTTGATCTTTAAAAGGGCCAATTAATTTCTGTCCAAGTTTTTGTGAAGGAATGTTTAACTTCAGATTCTTAGTTGCTAACCACACGGAATCTCCTACCTTGAGCATGGGTGCAGGTTTAGGGAATCTATCAGTCGATCTCTTATAACGTTCTTGAGCCGTGGTCAGGGATTCCTTCAGAACCTCCAGATTTTGCCTCATCGCAGTCAGCCTTTCCTCAACTGCTGGAACCGGATAATTAATCGGAGACCTAGGTAAGATACACGGATGATAACCCAGATTGGCAAAGAAAGGTGTAAATTTAGTGGAGGTGCTCTGAGAATTGTTATATGAAAATTCAGCCAACGGCAGCAACTCCAACCAATCATCCTGGTGATGGCTGACATAGCATCTTAGATATTGTTCCAGGGTCTGGTTGGTACGCTCAGTCTGACAATTTGACTGGGGATGGTAAGCGGAAGAGAGACAGACATTAATATTGAGTGCAGAGCAAAACCCCTTCCAAAATCTTGAAGTGAACTGTACTCCACAGTCAGAGATGATCTCATCCGGGACCCCATGCAATCGAAAGACATTCTGTATAACCAAGTTCACTGTATCTTTAGCTGAGGGGAGGACGGTGCATGGAACAAAATGAGCGGCTTTAGTCAGGCGATCAACTACCACCATGATTGTATTCATGCCCCCCGATGTAGGCAGCTCCACAATAAAGTCCATTGATATAGACCCCCAAGGGCAGGACGGAACAGGTAATGGATGCAGAAGACCCGTAGGTGCCACATGAGGAGTCTTGTAATGAGCACATACCTCGCAAGAGAGAACATAGTCCTTGGTATCTTTCAGGCAAGTTGGCCACCAGAAAAATTGGCTTAGGGACTCTTGTGTCTTCTGTAGCCCCTGTGACCAGCCAACTTGGAGTCATGTACCAACTTGAGGATCTGCAAACGGATGACCTCAGGGACGTAGATACGTCGATCTCTGAACCACATGCCGGCCTTGAAGACCAGATTAATGTCCACAGGTGGGATGGCCAGAAATACATCACCGTCATAAGCCTCCCTGCACTTCTTCCACAAGTCCTGATCGTGGATAACTCCGATGAAATTGGCATCAGATGGAATGGTCTTGGACGGGGCTCCAGGTACGGAATCCGCAGCATGGATTCGGGATAAAGCATCAAGCAGAAAATCTATGAAGCACAGTTATTCTTGAGGATACTTGACACAAATAAGTCCTAGTTTACTCCAAACATAGATAGATATGCTTATAAGGCAGTTCAAATAATATCTTCGCTCAACCAGGGAGGCCTGGGTAATAGTCTCAGGTTTTTGCAGAGCAGCAACAGCTTACATGTCCAACAAATGCAGATGCAAGTAAACACAAATAGCCAGATGAAGGAGGATTACTGGAAACCGATGTATGCAGCAGGAACTCAGAGCAAGTAGCAGGATCTCCACAGTGTGACGCTGTAAGAATCTGGCTGCACTCGGATGTCACCCGAGTGCAGTCCGATTAGAGCATGTAGATTCAAACGGAGAGTGGACCCACTGGACCGTGATGACGAACCCCTCTCGGACGAGCTGACCAGGTGGACCGCCCCCTATACAGGGAGAGTTAGGGGCAGGCCCGTGAGGGACTATCGCCACGGAAGCTGGAGGGTCGACTGAGAACAGATGGGAACACAGCAGGCACAAAGGGAAAGAGGGAACAGAAAGGAAATACTGAGACAAGGGAGAAGATGGGAACGCTACAGAGGCACGGAGGCTGGCAGGACAATATGGAGACACCGAGGCTGACGGGAGCAAGGAAAAGATATAGGAGCCGGGCAGGTACCACAGAGGAAAAGGAACTGAAGGAACAAGGCAGGAACACAGGAAACAGGCAGGCACTGCAGAGGGCGGAGGAGACCCAAAGTCAGAGAGCTAGGAACGCTCAGAGACCACAGGTGGCCAGAAGCACTTGTAAACACAAATGAACATCAGGCACAGAGGAGCAGCAGGAAGCAGTTTACATAGCAGCATGGGAGCTACTTCCGGGTTACAGTCCTCCAGGATGACGGAGAGGATAGGAAAGAGCGCCAACAGAGGAATCAGATGTGCGCACGCGCAGAGCTGAATGCGACGCGCGCGCGCACCCGGCGAGCTGCAGTGGGGAGAGGCGGCGGCAGCAACGGCATGACAGTACCCCCACCTTTACGCCCCTCCTTTTTAAGACTAGAAAGAAACCGGGACAAAATACGAGGAGCCCGAATGTTCTCTCGAGGCTCCCAGGACCTCTCCTCAGGACTAAAACCCTTCCAGTCAACCAAAAACAAAGTTCTCCCTCTAAGTTTTTTCATGGCTAAGATGTCCCTAACCTCAAAGACATCATCCTCGGAAACAGGCGAAGGAGAACAAAGGTTAGAAGAATGAAACTGATTAAAAACTACAGGTTTAAGGAGAGACACATGAAAAGAATTAGAAATACGCAGAGAGGCAGGCAACTTAAGTTTGTAAGAAACGTCATTAATACGAGACAAAACTTCGAATGGACCGATATAGCGAGGACCCAGCTTATGTGAAGGGATTTTGAGACGGATAAATTTAGAAGAAACCCAAACCTTGTACCCAGGATGGAATATAGGAGAATCAAGACGTCTTTTGTCCGCATGCCTCTTCATCCTAACTTGAGCCAACTCAAGGGCGGACTTGGTCTCCTGCCAGACCCTGGAGAACTCTCTAGACAGAAGATCAGCCGCTGGTACAGTAGAGACAGGAGGAACCGGAAGAGGAAGACCAGGATGTTGACCGTAGACGATAAAAAATGGAGATTTGTTAGTGGCTTTGCTGGGATGGTTATTGTAAGAAAACTCAGCCCCTGGCAGTAAGTCAGACCAATCATTCTGATGAGAATTGGAGAAATGACGGAGATAAGTTACCAAGGTCTGATTAGTACGTTCCACCTGGCCATTGGACTGTGGATGGTAGGCCGAAGAAAAATCAAGCGAAATGTTCATAGATCTGCAGAGGGATCTCCAGAAGCGGGCGGTGAATTGAACACCTCGGTCAGAAACAGTATGTAAAGGAAGACCATGAAGACGAAAAATATGGTGAACAAAAATCTTTGCCAATTCGGGAGCAGAAGGTAAACCTGGGAGAGCGATGAAATGAGCCATCTTGGAGAAACGGTCCATGACCACGAAGATGACGGTGGAACCAGAAGAATGAGGCAGATCAGTGATGAAATCCATAGATAAATGTTGCCATGGAGAGGAAGGTACTGGCAAAGGATGTAGAAGCCCAGAAGGTAGTTGCCTGGGAATCTTATTCTTGGCACAGGAAGGACAAGAGGCGACAAAACTTTGGACATCCTTAGACAACGTTGGCCACCAGTAAAAACGAGAGATCAAACGAAAGGTTTTTTTGAAACCAACATGTCCAGCCAGTTTGGAGGCGTGACCCCAAAGTAAGACACGTCTCCTGTTCCCTTCAGCGACAAAGGTCTTACCCGGAGGCAACGAAGTGAGAGAGACTGGAGCAACTGTGATGACTCTGGCAGGATCAATGATGTGTGCAGGCTCGTCCTCCAAATCCACCACCTGGAATGACCTAGACAGAGCGTCGGCTTTGGAGTTTTTATTTCCTGGCAAGAAACGAAGTTCGAAGTCAAACCTGGCGAAAAACAAGGCCCACCTGGCCTGCCGAGGATTAAGTCTTTGCGCAGAACGAATATACGCCAGATTCTTGTGATCGCTGTAGATTATAAAACGATGTAAAGCCCCTTCTAAGAGGTACCGCCACTCCTCTAATGCCAACTTGATTGCCAACAGTTCTTTATCACCGATGGAATAATTTTTTTCCGAGGAGGAGAAGATCTTTGAGAAAAAACCACAGGGCACAAGACGACCAGAAGAGGATTTCTGCGAGAGCACAGCTCCAGCTCCAAATGCAGAAGCATCTACTTCAAGGATGAAGGGTTTATTGGCCACTGGACGATGAAGAATAGGAGCTGAGGCAAAGGCTTGCTTGATGGACCGGAAAGCCTCTTCGGCCTCAGACTACCACAGATGAGGATTGGCACCCTTCCGAATCATGGAGGAGATTGGAGCTGAAAGAGAGGAAAAGTGAGGTATAAACTGCCGATAGTAGTTAGCAAATCCAAGAAATCGCTGAATTGCTTTCACTCCAAGAGGACGCGGCCAGTTGAGCACGGCAGAAACTTTTCCCGGATCCATACACAAACCAGCGTCGGAAATGATGAAACCCAAGAAGGGTAGAGATGACTGTTCGAAGACACATTTTTCCAGTTTTGCATACAGCCGATTCTCTCTCAAACGCTGAAGTACTTGCCGTACATCTCTTCTGTGAGTAGACAGATCTAGAGAGAACACAAGGATATCGTCCAAGTACACTACAACACAGGTGTAAAGTAGATCCCGAAAAACATCATTTACGAACTCCTGGAAGACTGCGGGTGCATTGCATAAACCGAAGGGCATAACCAAATATTCATAATGACCATCTCTGGTATTAAACGCAGTCTTCCACTCGTCACCAGAACGGATACGGATCAAATTATAAGCTCCTCTGAGATCCAATTTGGTAAAGATTCGTGCTCCACGCAGACGATCAAAGAGTTCTGGTATGAGAGGAAGTGGGTACTTGTTTTTGATCGTGATGGTGTTGAGACCCCGGTAGTCTATACATGGGCGAAGAGAACTGTCCTTCTTTTTAACGAAGAAGAACCCAGCTCCTGCAGGTGAGGAAGACTTTCGAATGAAGCCTCTGGCCAGAGTCTCTTGAATATATTCGGACATCGCTTGAGTCTCGGTAGGAGACAATGGGTAAATAAGACCCCTAGGTGGAGTAGAACCAGGAACAAGGTCTATCGGGCAGTCATAAGAACGGTGCGGCGGCAAAATCTCCGCTTCCTTCTTGTTAAAGACGTCCGAGAAAGCGCAATAGGCAGGAGGAATTCCCACGGATTCCGAAGCAGACCGAGAGGAGGACGCAGGCTTGACGGGAAGCAGGCACCTGTTCAGACAAGACTGTCCCCACCGTAGAACATCTCCAGTACGCCAGTCCAGCGTGGGTTCGTGATCTCTCAACCAAGGAAGACCCAAAAGGAAAGAATGAGACAAAGAAGGTAAAACATAAAAGGCCAGTTTCTCACGATGAAGAGCTCCAATCTGAAGTTCGACTTCCTCCGTAACAAAGTTGACGGTCTCCCGCAAAGGCTGACCATCGACGGAAGCTATTTGTCTAGGAGTCTCCAAGGGCCTAACAGGTATTCCAAGCCTGTTAACAACCTCGAGCTGAACAAAGTTCCCAGCCGCTCCTGAATCAACATAAGCCTCCAGAGAAAAGTGACGGGAACCTAAATAAAGAATAACAGACAAAACCAGAGGCGGAGAGGAATCATAACCACTTAGGAAGGCCTCTCTTACCTGTCCTAGGCGGATGCATTTCCCGACTTCTGAGGACACGCGTGTAAGAGATGAGAGGCACTGCCGCAGTAAAAACAAAGACCTTGTGCGAGTCTCTCCTTGCGGCGTTGCTCAGAAGACTTAAGGCGATCGACCTGCATGGGTTCAGGAGAAGATGAAGAAGCCACCGGGGCTGCTTGAGAAAAGGAAGTCCCTCGAGCAACAGTGGTCTGGCGAAGAGGTCTCCTCTCTCTGGCAAGCTCACGAGTGCACTCCTGAAAGCGCAGATCAATGCGTATGGCCAAGGAGATAAGATCATCCAAAGAGGTGGGAGTGTCCTGTCCCGCCAACTCATCCTTAATCCGTGAAGACAAACCACGCCAAAACGCTCCAACCAAAGCCTCATTATTCCACCCAAGGTCTGAGGACAGAGTCCGGAAACGGATGGCGTACTGGGCTACTGAGAGAGTACCCTGGTAAAGGTTAAAGAGGGACTCAGTGGTAGAGACCAGACGACCAGGTTCATCAAAAACCTTACGGAAGGTATCCAGGAACGGATTGAGTTGGGAGACCAAAGGATCATAACGCTCCCAGAGGGGATTAACCCATGCCAAAGCCTCACCCTCCAAATGGGATACTATAAAAGCAACCTTAGCTCGGTCGGTAGGATAAAGTAGCGGAGACAATTCAAAATGCAACTGGCATTGATTAAGAAAGCCGCGGCACGCTTTAGAATCCCCACCATACTGAGGAGGTCTAGCAAGTCGGGGCGAGGGTTGTGGCGCAGAGACAGGAGTGGAAACAGAGGCCACATTCTGGAGGGAGAGAAGCCGATCATTAATGGAGGCCATAAAATTCAAAATATGGGACCGAGTGTCCCGTTGTTGACCTAGCTCCTGCTGAAGGGCAACCAACTGCGGAGCAATACCAGGATCAGAAGGCTGTAAAGCCGCTAGGCGAGACTCCATATTCTTTAAAAGTGACATGATCCTAGTCTGGTTTTCACGCAAAAAGAGTAACTCCTTTTGAGTGGCGGAGACTCCAGCGGGGTCCATGGCCTGATGTTACTGAGATGCTGTAAGAATCTGGCTGCACTCGGATGTCACCCGAGTGCAGTCCGATTAGAGCATGTAGATTCAAACGGAGAGTGGACCCACTGGACCGTGATGACGAACCCCTCTCGGACGAGCTGACCAGGTGGACCGCCCCCCTATACAGGGAGAGTTAGGGGCAGGCCCGTGAGGGACTATCGCCACGGAAGCTGGAGGGTCAACTGAGAACAGATGGGAACACAGCAGGCACAAAGGGAAAGAGGGAACAGAAAGGAAATACTGAGACAAGGGAGAAGATGGGAACGCTACGGAGGCACGGAGGCTGGCAGGACAATATGGAGACACCGAGGCTGACGGGAGCAAGGAAAAGATATAGGAGCCGGGCAGGTACCGCAGAGGAAAAGGAACTGAAGGAACAAGGCAGGAACACAGGAAACAGGCAGGCACTGCAGAGGGTGGAGGAGACCCAAAGTCAGAGAGCTAGGAACGCACAGAGACCACAGGTGGCCAGAAGCACTTGTAAACACAAATGAACATCAGGCACAGAGAAGCAGCAGGAAGCAGTTTACATAGCAGCATGGGAGCTACTTTCGGGTTACAGTCCTCCAGGATGACAGAGAGGACAGGAAATAGTGCCAACAGAGGAATCAGATGTGCGCACGCGCAGAGCTGAATGCGACGCGCGCGCGCACCCGACGAGCTGCAGTGGGGAGAGGCGGCGGCAGCAACGGCATGACACACAGGTTCACAGGAGCATGTGCAAATCCAGGGAGCCACCAGGGTAAGAAGCTGGATGCAAGGCACAATACTCTAGCACAGACTCAAGGCTGGGGTGGAGTTATATAGCAGGAAGACAGAATGCACATGAGACCAAAGACGCCATCTTGAAAAAGGGCAGTAATGCACAAAAGGTAATCAAAAAATGTTCAGAGTCCTGACACACTGCTGGGGGTAGTCATTCCTGGAAGCCCCAAAGTTGCAGCTGCTCTAATCCCGGCGAGCCAGTGTGTTTTTGACATATAAATGCAAGTCCTATCGAAGAAAGTTTACCACTATCACAAAGTGCAATATGTCATGAGAAAAGAATATCAGAATCGGTGGGATCCATTGAAGCATGTCAGAGTTATTACCCCATAAAGTAACCGTGGCCAGAATTGTAAAATTTGGCCTGGTCAGGAAGGTGCAAACAGTCATGGGGGGGGGAAGGGGGTAAAGGGGTTCAAAGGAATTGTCAGGTTTTCCTATCGCCACGACAGCACCCCTACGAGAGAGGGGATCCGCCCACCTTCCGGACAGGAACCTACAGGATTTAAAGGGGCGGTCCCGCTCACCACTCCAGTTTGGATTCCTGTCCGGACGGAGGGAGCCTGCGGGAATGATCATCGGATGATCGATCTCACCCGGGTCCTCCATGCCTCTGCGCGGTGTCTTTTAGGAACGGCAGAATCGGGGGCTCGGAAGCAACGTCGGGGGTGTCCTGCTTGCAGACCCCCCCTCGTCTGGCCATGCGGAGTGCGTCCCAGGAGTCGGGCAGTGCCGTCCTGGTCCGCAGTGGAGCGCGGTGCACACCGGCGCTGGTGAACCCGGAAGTCGTTCTTACAGTTCCGGGGTAAGCCGGGGGAGGAGCGCTGCAGCGTTGTTAAAAGAGCGGCGGCTATGGAAGGAAGCGTGCTACAATGTCCTCAGTAGGGGACGCCGAGCACCCTCATGGAGAGGGAACGGAGCAGCGCAAAAGTGGTAGCGGCCGCTCAAGAAGAAGCAGCAGCAGCGTAGTACGGGGGCAGCAGCGTGCGAGGGCCCCAGCGTCACATTTGGATCCTACTCCTCCAGAACCGGTATTCACAGAATCAGCCTTATGGTGAGTGTTAACAATACACCTGGTGCTGATATGGTCTGTTTTGTGCTTTGTTTTAGGGGAAAAAATCAGCTAAATCTAAGCACAAGCAATGTGCTTTATGCACGACTCCAATGCCTGACAGTTATACTAAAAGGCTTTGTCAGGCTTGCATCTATTAGACCTTAGAAGAGGAAGCTCCCCTTAGGTCATCAGACCTTAGAGCGGTCATCAGGGAAGAAATAAGCTATTCCCTTAGAGGCAGCCGCCAGGAAAGGTAAGGCAGGGACATATCGCCAGGTTCTAGTCTGCCCCTGCAAGTAGGTGAATGTTCCCGCTCCTCATCTCCATCCTCCTCAGATGAAGAGGGAAGGCCTTGTTTCTCGGTGGATAACATGGACATATTAGTTAAAAGGACACTGTCACCTGAATTTGGAGGGAACAATCTTCAGCCATGGAGGCGGGGTTTTGGGGTGTTTGATTCACCCTTTCCTTACCCGCTGGCTGCATGCTGGCTGCAATATTGGATTGAAGTTCATTCTCTGTCCTCCATAGTACATGCCTGCACAAGGCAAGATTGCTTTGTTCAGGCATGTACTATGGAGGACAGAGAATGAACTTCAATCCAATATTGCAGCCAGCATGCAGCCAGCGGGTAAGGAAAGGGTGAATCAAATATCCAAAAACCCCGCCTCCATGGCTGTAGATTGTTCCCTCCAAATTCAGGTGACAGTGTCCCTTTAAGGGAGTCAGAGCAACCATGGGCGTTGCAGAGAACAAGGAACCAAGGTCCGCACAGGACATAATGTTTGCGGGGTTGTGCCAGAGGAGTCGTAAGACATTCCCGGTAGTGGATACAGTTAAGACCCTTATAAAACGGGAATGGGATAAACAGGATAAAAGTTTCCTGCCGTCATCAGCCAAAAGAAGGTAACCCTTTGACGACAATGATCTGGCAGAATGGATGAAAGTCCCAAAAGTGGACGCAGCGGTGGCTTCTACATCTAAAGCCGGTGCTTTGCCACTGGAGGACGTGGGCCTTCTGAAAGATCCATCGGATAGGAAGGCGGACATGTTTTTGAAGAAGGTGTGGGAATCGTCTGCGGGGGCGTTCAAACCGGCGATCTCTAGTACGTGTACGGCTAGATCCGTCATGGTTTGGATATCCCAGCTGGAGGAACAGCTGAAATCCAAGGTGCCCAGAGACAAGATGCTGAACTCCCTTTCGCAAATTCAGGAAGGGGTGGCGTATTTAGCGGATGCATCGGTGGATTCTTTAAAATTAGCAGCAAGATCAGCAGGTCTCTCAAACGCTGCTCGCCGAGCCCTATGGCTTAAGACCTGGAAAGGGGATGCCCAGGCGAGAGCTAAACTGTGTACAATACCATGTAGGGGTGAGTACCTGTTTGGCCCGGTATTGGATGACATCCTAGCTAAGGCTGAGGATAGGAAAAAGGGTTTTCCTAAAGTATTCACTCCTACCTTTAGGAATACCTTCAGGAGATGCTTCCAATACCGAAGACCTTACCACAACCGAGACTGGGAACCAATGGACCCGAAAAAGAAAGGTTCGGACTTAATGCCTCATCATCTTCCTCAAGAAGAAGAAGAAATTATCGCTAATAAAGATCTTCCAGTAGGGGGCAGGTTAAAATATTTCTATGCTCAGTGGGCTAAAATAACTGCGAGCAATTGGGTTTTAGGTATAATTAATTCAAGGTTAAAATTAGAATTCCGGGAAAAACCTTCTGATTTTTATATCTTGACTGCCCCTGATTCCTTAGACCAACAAAAGGCCCTTGAAAAAGAGGTCCAAATGTTAAGACGGAAGGAAGTTATAGTGGAGGTTCCAAAACATCAGCAGGGGAAGGGGTTCTATTCCCCTTTTATTTTTAATCTACAAATCGGATGGATCCTTTCGAACCATCATAAATTTACGGAGATTGAACAAACATCTAAATTACCATGCCTTTAAAATGGAATCTATTAAAACAACGACTAAACTTCTTTTTCCCAGATGTTATATGACAGTCCTGGATTTAAAAGATGCGTATTACCATCTGCCCATTCACCAGGATCATCAACAATTCCTCAGAATGGCGGTGCGCTTAAACGACCAGGTCAGACACTTTCAGTTTACTGCAATGCCATTTGGTCTATCTATGGCACCGAGGGTGTTTACTAAGGTCATTGCGGAAGCAATGGCCTATGTCAGAGAACATGATACGTTAATTATACCCTACTTGGATGACTTCCTGGTAGTGGGAAATTCGTTTTTTCAGTGTAGTAGTCGTCTAAATCATGTAATATCTTCCTTACAGGATTTGGGTTGGATAGTCAATATGGAAAAATCAAGATTGGAACTATTAACGACTCAGACTTTCCTGGGTATTCTGCTAGATTCGGAAGAGCAACTATGTTTCCTTCCGGAAGAGAAAAAGCAGAGGATTGGGCACAAAGTCAGTACGGTAACAAAAAGGCCAGATCTGACTTTGAGAGACGCTATGTCCCTTCTGGGATCCCTAACGTCTTGCATACCACCCGTTCAGTGGGCTCAATTCCACACTCGAGTTTTGCAGGCCCAGGTCTTGGATGCAGAGAGGAGTCTTCAAGGGCAATTAGGCGGAAGACTCAGGCTGTCCACCGCCACTCTACACAGTCTGAGATGGTGGTTAAACAGGGGACATCTAGGAAAAGGAGTACGCTGGAGTATAGTTCCAGACAACACGGTTACAACCGATGCCAGTCCGATAGGATGGGGAGCTCATATAGGAGATGTTTGGACTCAAGGGCAATGGTCTCTCTTAGAGGCTCAAGAGTCCTCGAATTGGAAAGAGCTTACGGCAGTAAAAAAAGGCCCTACTCAGGTTGCTACCATCTCTGCAGGATTCACATGTAAGAGTCAAGTCAGACAACACAACAGTAGTGGCGTATCTCAACCATCAAGGAGGTACAAGGTCAAGATCTCTAATGAACACCACCACGGACATACTCAACATAGCCGAGGCTCACTTTCGCTCTCTGTCAGCCGTTCACATTCGGGGAGAGCTCAACACAGAGGCAGATTACTTCAGCCGTCATTCTCTGCGTCAGGGAGAATGGGTTCTAAATCGACGGGTGTTCAAACAGATAGTAGACCTATGGGGGTTGCCCGTTATAGATCTATTTGCAACGAGAGAGAAGAGACAGACCAGGAGGTTTGCTTCTCTTCGGGTGGCGGACAAGCCCTGTATAATAGACTCCCTTCAAATACACTGGGATTTCCCTCTGGCTTATGCGTTCCCCCCAATGTGTCTGATCCCTATAGTCCTCAGGAAGATCAGGGAGGAGAGGGCGAGAGTGATCCTGATTGCCCCCTTTTGGCCCAGGAGGGCATGGTTCTCGTTACTCAGGGCAATGTCTGTGACCGACCCCTGGGTACTGCCAGTCAGTCCGGAGCTTCTTTCTCAGGGTCCGTTCAGTCACCCCAATGTGGAATCCCTGCATCTGACGGCGTGGAATTTGAGAGGGAGTTATTGAGGAGAAGAGGGTTTTCAGAGGCTCTCATATCTACCCTTTTAAATAGCTGGAAAGAGGTTACTACTAAGATCTATGCTAAAACTTGGAAAAAGTTTCTTGCCTTCTACCAAAATCCCTTTTCGGGCAAGGTTCCAATTCCGGCTATTCTGGAGTTTTTACAGAAGGGCCGAGAATTGGGCTTGGCGGTAAATACCCTTAGAGTCCAAGTATCAGCTTTGGGGGCATTATATAACAGCGATGTGGCGGGAAATAGATGGGTTTCCCGATTTATTAAGGCCACTGAACGTAGTAACCCAGTGTATATTCCTAGATTACCTCCATGGGATTTAAATTTGGTTTTAGACGCCTTAACAGAACCTCCCTTTGAGCCATTAGATTCTGTCTCCATCAAAAATTTAACTTTGAAAACAGCCTTCCTGGTAGCCCTGACCTCTGCTAGGAGAGTGAGTGACTTACAAGCTTTGTCGATAGATCCTCCTTATTTAATGGTCTTTCAGGACAGGGTAGTGTTAAAACCAGATCCAGCATACCTTCCAAAAGTAGCTTCCAAATTTCATAGAAGTCAAGAAATAATTTTACAATCTTTCTGTGACAATCCGAATTCAGCTTACGAGCAGAAATATCACATGTTAGATGTTAGAAGAGCTCTATTAGAGTACCTACACAAGACAGAACCATGGAGGCAGAGTAGGGCTCTGTTTGTCTCCTTTCAGAATCCAAGAAAAGGGGCGAGTGTAACTAAGGCGTCTATCGCCAGATGGATAAGAGATGCCATATATCTTGCTTATACTGCTAAAGGCCAGACACCACCAGATGGCATCAGGGCCCACTCCACTCGAGCCATGGCCTCATCCTGGGCGGAAAGAGTGGAAGTCTCCATAGACGTAATATGTAAGGCGGCAACGTGGTCATCTCCTTCCACCTTTTATAGACATTATCGTCTTGACTTATCTTCAGAGGCCAATTTAGTTTTTGGTCGTACAGTACTTAGTGCTGTAGTCCCTCCCAGGTGATTGATCTTTGAAAATCTCTCGTAGGGGTGCTGTCCTGGCGATAGGAAAAACGGTTTTTACTTACCGGTAATAGGATTTTACGGAGCACCCGCACATTCCCCCCCGTAGTTGATCACTGGTTTCTGCACCCTTTTGGGAAAGTGTGCTTTTTAAAAATCACTCTTTAGAAGGTGATGGTATTTAGTAATGTTTAAGTATATATGTTTATGTACTAACTCAATGGCGGTGTCCCTTATACTCTGAAACACAAACTGGAGTGGTGAGGGGGGCCGTCCCTTTAAATCCTGTAGGTTCCTGTCAGGAAGGTGGGCGGATCCCCTCTCTCGTAGGGGTGCTGTCGTGGCTCCGTAAAATCCTATTACCGGTACGTAAAAACCGGTTTTGTTTTTTTTCAGTAAATATATTTATTGAAATTTTAAACAGGAAAAACAATAAAACGAATCATTACAATGTCCAGAACTATACTTTACGCCTCTGAGAACACAGCACAAGTGTAGTTGAACAAGGACTCTGGCACATAAAGGGTACATGCTTCTCATCTTGAGGATCACCTCGGGACATGGATACAGGATACAGAACCTGTGAGAAAAGCAATTGTAGAGATAGGAGAAAAAGAAAGAAAGAGAAGAAGAGAGAGAAAAAAAAAGGGCGGGGGGGGAATGGGGAAGAAGGGGGGATTAAGGGAGACCCAGCAATGTATAAGCCCACGTATTGAGAATTATGAGTATGTACGCAGCCAAGTCAGGAACCCTGTGCTTTCCTTGAAGGATTGCCAGAGGAACCAGGTGCGTCCCTGGACATATGCAGCATCACCATCACCCGCCACCAGCGACTCTAGACGATGTAATCTATCCATTTCAGCTATCCATTCCTCCGTGGAGGGGACCTCAGTGGACCTCCAATGTCGGGGAATAACTGCCCTAGCAGCTATGAGGCAAAATCTCAGGATCCTCTTTTTAACGGAAGCTATCGAACTGGGTATCAGGGACAGTAGGGCCATTTGGGGGGAGGGCTCGTGGCGGACCCCAGTCATCAAATGAAAGGCATCAAAGACTGAGTTCCAGAAGGGTTGCAGGGGACCACAGGACCACCAAACATGAAGCATAGAGCCCGTGGCGGAGCCACATCTCCAGCAGGCGTCCGAGATCTCCGGGTTAATCCTGTGGAGAAGGACGGGACACCTATACCAGCGTGTCAGTAATTTATAATTCCTCTCCTGCGCCTGACTGGACATCGTCATCTTATGTGCAAGAGTGAAGATTTTTAGACTATCCGCCTCAGAAAAGGTGATCCCCAGGTCCCTCTCCCAAGCCTCCATAAATCCAAGCGTAGTAGGGGGAAGTGAATTCAAGACCAGGCCATAGAGCACCGAAACCACGTGGGAGGGACCCTCGGTAGGGAGCATCAGGGACTCAAATGGTGTCAGCGCCCCCATCGGCACACTGGAAAGAAAGCTCCGCAATTGCAGAAACTCCAGCCAGGACAGCGGTGTCGTAAGATCAGAACCTCGTAACCCCCGCATGCCGGAGAGCCCCGCAAGCTTATCCTTCACCTGACCCAGTCCCACCCCGTCAAGTCGTGACCAACACAGATACGTAGATCTATTCATTGCTGGGGGAAAGGCCGGATTGTCAAAAAGGGGACTCAGTCTGCTCAATCGGGAGGTCAGGCGTAATTTCACATAGGATCTATCCCAGAACCTCAAAACAATCTGTGTGAGTGGAGTAAAACTCGACACAGGTGGGCGTCCAGTCCCCCCCAGCCAAGGCAGCCAGTACAAAGAAGAGGGCGATAAAAGTTTCTTCAGGAGCACCCACTGTTTATGAGCATCACCGAACCTCCAGTCGACAATCCTAGAGAGCAAGACTGCCTGATAATAACGTTTAAAATCAGGAAGGCCTACCCCCCCTTTAGTCTTGGGTCTCACTAACACTCAGAATCGAGTCCGCGGCTTCTTAGTTCCCCAAATAAAGCTATTGATAGCTGACTGCAGGCGCCTGAAAAAGCAATCCGGAACCTGCACTGGAGCAGTCTGAAAAAGATAGAGGAATCGGGGTAAAATATCCATTTTGACCACTCCCACCCGTCCGAACCAAGATAGCTGAGGTCTGCCATACCGTTTAAGGTCCGAGATAGTTTTCTGCAGGAGCGGGACGTAGTTCAGAGCATATGTTGCGCTAATGTCAGCAGGTATTAAGACTCCTAAATATTTTAAGGCATCGGTCTTCCACTTAAAAGAGAAGGACGCCTGAAGCTGAGAGACTAGATCATCAGGCAGGGAGATATTGAGCGCCTCCGTCTTGGAGTAGTTGACTTTAAAGTTTGAAACCTCCCCGAACCTACGGAACTCTCGGAGGAGTACAGGAAAAGCCACGGTCGGGTTGGTAATGTACAGCAATAAATCATCCGCATACAGGGATATCTTAAACTCATGTTGGCCAATCCGCAGACCCTCAATATCAGGAGTCTTCCGTAATGCCACTGCCAGATGCTCCATCGCAAGGATATAAAGTAAGGGGGAAAGGGGACAACCCTGACGGGTCCCGTTTCTTATGTCAATGGTCGGGGAAAGGGTACCGTTCACTCTAAGACGGGCCGTAGGCCTATGATACAGAGCAAAAATCCTCTCCAACATGTTAGGTCCCACTCCCAGTTGCTTCAGGGAGGCACGTAGAAAGGTCCAGCCTAGGCGATCAAACGCCTTCTCAGCGTCAATAGATAATAAACATGCTGGTACCTTTCCTGTGCGCATGTACGAGGTCAGAAGCAACGTCTTCACCGTGTTATCCTTGGCCTCCCTGTGCGGCACAAAGCCCACCTGATCACTATGGATGGACCCAGGGAGAATAGGGTTCAGTCTACCAGCTAACACTTTCGCGAACACCTTCACATCCACATTAATGAGGGATATGGGCCTATAGCTTGCACACAATAGGGGATCTTTTCCCGGTTTAGGAATCACGGTGATTGTGGCCATCAGCGTTTGGGGGGCAAAGGGGCAGCTGGCCGAGATGGAGTTAAACAGTTTGGTCATGAAAGGGACCAGGGAATTCGCATATAACTTATAGAAGGCGGCGGAGAATCCGTCAGGACCAGGGCTTTTACCATTAGCCAAAGATTTTATCGTGTCTAAAACCTCCTGTTCCGAGAGAGGACTCTCCAGGGCCTCAGACTCCTCCACCGTCATAGGCGGGAGCTTAGTGTCCCGGATGTAGTCGTCCACCCGTGCTTGAAACTCGGAAGGGGACATATCAGACAGCGGGCCACTTAAATTGTAGAGAGAGTCGTAATATGCTCTGAATGAGTCCACAATCTCCTCAGGAAAATGGACCAGTTCACCCGTAGCAGACCTCATGGTAGGGATATAAGTGGTGGGGGCACGGGGGTGCAAAAACCTCGCTAGAGCTCTCCCGGGTTTATCAGAGTACTTATACAGAAATTTATGAAAGCAGTCCCTCTGTCGTGCTAACGTCGTGTCCAACAAGGCACTCAACTCACAGCGTGCCCGGAGGAGATCAGCCAGCACCCCAGCATCTCTAGTCCGTTTATGATCCAACTCCAGAGTTTGGATACGAGTCAACAAACCCACAATGTTAGTCTCCCTCTCTCTCTTCAGTCGGGCCCCCTGTTGTATAAATACTCCCCGTATTACTCCCTTCAGAGCCTCCCATTGGTATGGGATGGCCGTGGGGCCATGCTTGTGAAAATCTAGAAAGTCTGAGATTGCTGTTCGCACGGCCGCCTGACATGTTAGATCTCCAAGGAGACCAGGGTTTAAGGACCAGGTCCATTCTCTCGGAGAAAGGCTCGGCAGCCGAAGGGAGAGCAAAACTGGGGCATGGTCTGACCACAACATCGTGTCAATGTCAGACTTTGGGTCAAGAGACAGGAGCCCGTGGCTGATCAAAAAATAATCCAATCTACTATAGGAATTATGTACTGTGGAGAAGTAGGTATAATCTCGGGTAGTGGGGTGTAGTAACCTCCAAACATCCACCAACCTTGAGTCCGTCAGGGCCCGCCGCAGTCTCTCCAGCTGTGAGAGGGACACCGCTGACCTGCCCGAAGAGGAATCCACAGCGCGGTCCAACACCATATTGAAGTCCCCTCCCATAATCACATAGCCTTCCGCAAAGGCCGAGAGGTCCCGTAGGTACTTTCTGCACGCTCGGACCTGGTCTTGATTGGGGAGATAAATGTTAGCTATGGTGAACAAATCATGGGCAATTTTGAGCTTTAAAAACACATATCGACCATTAGAATCCGCTTTAGAGGCAACTACCTGAGCCTGTAAAGACTTGTGCAATGCAATGCTGACACCTTTAGACTTGGAGTCAGAGTTACTGCCATGGAACCACTGTGTGTAGTATTTATGGTTAAGCTTAGGGATTCTGTCTGCTCGGAAATGTGTCTCCTGCAGCAGAAGTATGTCAACCCGTTTCTTATGCATACCGTATAAAACCTTTGATCGCTTTTCAGGGACATTAAACCCCCTGACATTAAGCGAGCAGAGTTGTAGAGACGCCATAGGAACTATCGGGCTTGCGGGTGGTACAATCGGGTCGGAAAGGAGTAGAAGGGGTGGAAAGTGGGGAAAAATAGAAACAGAGAAAGTAAAGCACCAAGGAAAGAGAGTAGTTCAGCCGGAAGACAGGGTTCCGACCAGAAAAAAAAGAGAAAAACCAAGAAGCCACTAGGCGTCAAGGGTACAGGACAATATCAGAGAAAACTCTGAGAAGTAGTGTCAGAGACACACCCTAGTGGGGAGGTGATTGAGCAGAGAGCAACCAGCCGAGCCCCTGCAGCAAAAAATAAAATAAAAAAAAAATCCAACTCTACCCAGTAGGCCCATGACCTTGGTAACATAAACATTGTTAATGAACATAACAGCGGATCATGGGCCAAGTACATTTGTCGAAATGAGCAGAGTCATAACAAGCCCCCGAAGGGGTATCATCAAAAGTCACATTTCAGGAGAAAGAGCAGCGTTAGCCAACATAAAATAACATTAACACATTAATTCGGTAGTGCAACAGTTGAGCACAGTACATGAGGAGTCAATTGACGTAGGTGGACATTCATAAATAGTGCAAAATGAACCATGTTAGGAACCCCGCTCAAG
This sequence comes from Ranitomeya imitator, assembly GCF_032444005.1. Taxonomy (NCBI): domain Eukaryota; kingdom Metazoa; phylum Chordata; class Amphibia; order Anura; family Dendrobatidae; genus Ranitomeya; species Ranitomeya imitator. The sequence goes on along the minus strand of NC_091291.1, from coordinate 112,305,731 downwards.
AGTCCCAGGTAGAATCAAATAGGAATGTCACCGCTACAAAACATGTGGCTCCAATCCATCCACAATTAACAGGCTAAAGCAAAGTCACGACCAAGCCCCCCGTGGGAGCCTGGCAACATGGAGGGACAATGTAGGCGGCAAGAAAGCAAAAAGAGAAAAGGGGCAATAGTGATCATAAGGTCTGAATTAGGTGATCAAGTGTCATCAGCATGAGTAACGGAGGCAGGTCTACGGCGGGAGCCCCGTTTCCTCTTTCCCAGCGACCCGGTGGGGGGTCCTCCAGCACGGCATGGGCCCCATAGGTCAGACGCAGTAAGGCGAGGCCAGTCTCCCAGTGTGACAATGGGTAAGCCCAGTGCAGCGGTGAAGTTCTGCAGATCTGACGGGGATCTCAAAATTATCAATCCTTTATCACTGCGTACTTGTAATTGGAATGGGTAACCCCAACTGTAGGGGATCTTATTTTCCCGCAGCACCTCCAGGAGGGGGCGCAGTGCCCTCCGTTTAGCCAGGGTGAAGCGTGAGAGGTCAGACAAGAGAAGGACATCAGACCCATTAAAGTCAATAGCATCGTGGTCCCTCGCCTTACGCATGATGTCATCCTTAGTTTGGAAGTAGTGAATCCTGCAGATGACGTCCCTCGGCTTAGATGTATCGGGGTTCTTTGGGCCTAGCGAGCGGTGGGCTCTGTCAATTTCAATGTGTTCAGTGGGTGACCTCCCTAAGAGAGAATTGAAAATGCCATGGAGGGCCGAGGAGAGGTCACGTGGGGCTACGGACTCAGGGATCCCACGGAGCCTGATATTATTCCTCCGGTTCCTGTTCTCAGAGTCCTCCAGCATATCTAGGACCACATTGAAAGTCTCTGAGTGTAGGTCAAGAAGCTGCTGCTGACTCTGCAATTGTGAGGAAAGCGACTCCACTTTAGCTTCTAATGCAGAGACAGTGGTGGTAAGGTGGGACACGTCTTCCTTAAAGGGAACCTGTCACCCCGTTTTTTGAGATTGAGCTATAAATACTGTTAAATAGGGCCTGCGCTGTGTGTTCCTATAGTGTATGTAGTGTACCCCGATTCCCCACCTATGCTGAGAAATAACTTACCAAAGTCGCCGTTTTCGCCTGTCAATCAGGCTGGTCTGGTCAGGTGGGTGTGGTGACATCGCTGCTTCTTCCTCAGCTTTACGTTGGTGGCGTAGTGGCGTAGTGGTGAACAAGCAGCGCGCGATCTGCGCTGTCATCTCTTTCGTCGGTGGGGGCGGCCATCTTCCTGGGGCCGCGCGTGCGCAGATCGAGTGCTCTGCTGCACGGGGCTTCAGGAAAATGGCCGCGGGATGCCGCGCGTGCGCATTAGAGATCGCGGCGGCCATTTTCCCAAAGCCGAGATGCAAACTCGGCTTTGGGAAAATGGCCGCCGCGATCTCTAATGCGCACGCGCGGCATCCCGCGGCCATTTTCCTGAAGCCCCGTGCAGCAGAGCACTCGATCTGCGCACGCGCGGCCCCAGGAAGATGGCCGCCCCCACCGACGAAAGAGATGACAGCGCAGATCGCGCGCTGCTTGTTCACCACTACGCCACTACGCCACCAACGTAAAGCTGAGGAAGAACCAGCGATGTCACCACGCCCACCTGACCAGACCAGCCTGATTGACAGGCGAAAACGGCGACTTTGGTAAGTTATTTCTCAGCATAGGTGGGGAATCAGGGTACACTACATACACTATAGGAACACACAGCGCAGGCCCTATTTAACAGTATTTATAGCTCAATCTCAAAAAACGGGGTGACAGGTTCCCTTTAAGGGACCCCACTTCACTCCTGCACACTGCCTCCAGACGCTGTATATAGCCCTCCATGTCAGCCTTTGTAGGGAAGGCACTCAGCTGCGCTCTCAGCTCAGAGGCAGTTATATAGTCATCAGAGGCCAGGGACCTAACAGGAGCCTGTGTGTGGAGGCCATGAGATGCAGTGATGGTGGGCACAATGTCCTTTGGCACTAGGCTGGGAGAGGCCCCTCTCTCATGTCTCCCTGGTGGTAGTAGTGGGGGGCCCATTTCAGTTTCCTGAGCCTGATAAGGGTGCAGTATAGGGGGAGACAGGTCCTCAGCCTGTGACACAGTCTGTCCAGGGTTGGAGGGGCAGGTCACAGCTCTCACCTCTCCCTTGCTCTGTGCTGGGCTCCCTCCTGTCAGCTTCTGTGGTGAGCGGCTGGTCCCTGGTGCAGCAATCACTCGTCCTCTCTCCTGTGCCTTCTCTGCTGTGGCCCCATTCTTCTGAGTGCCTGCATTTCCAGGTGGAGAGCTCCTGTGTTCATGCTGCTGCAAGGAGGAGGAAGCACCTCCCCCCTCCACCATGGCTGAAGGAGCTGCTCTCTTTCCCACCCTCCCAGACACCGACATGTACCTGGTGATACTGGAGCCTGCAGGACCTGCTGTGAGCTCCCTGGGTGCCTGGGAGCGGAGCCCGACCTTGCTCTTCAACATGGGTGGGTGAGTGGAGCTGATGGTGGCTATATAATTGCTGCAGAGGTCTCAGGCACGCTGGAGCTCAGGAGAGATGTGTGCTCACAGCTCCATGCCCAAGCCACGCCCCTAAAAACCGGTTTTGTGATGAAAGTCTGCAGTCATTCTGTTATTGCAGACTTCTGCATCTTTACAGCGTGCATACTCAGGATACTGCAGTGTTGACGGTGTGAGCGGGTGGTTACATGATCACAAGTATGTAATTTGAATATGTGCAGTCATATGCCTACTAGACTTGCATTGCCTTGCTCAATACAAATGAATAGAGTGGGGTCATGCACGTCTAGTCGGACTGTGGCTGGAAGTACGCAAATCATATACTTGCAGTTACGTGGCTGCCTGCTCTCATTGGCAACATGGGAGAATCCTGACAGATGTGGGCGCACACGCTGCAAGAAGTCTGCAGTCACTATGCGACTGCATTAATTCACCACAACACCGGACAACCCCTTTAAGGCTGTATGTACATGGAATCTTTTTGTTGAGTATTTGAAGCAGAAACTGAGTGGAAACACAAAGCTTTTGAGGCCCTTTGAGATTTGAAGGAGAATTTGGAGAATTTCTGCTCCAAAAATTCTATAGGTAGGGCTGCTATCTCCCTGTTAAAGGGCTGGGCTTACTCATATCAACTGCTGTCAGCCAGACCCCTCATTCTCAGGGCTTGAGTGGAGCTCCCTTGACCAAGGCTGATCATAAGTGATTGTGAAGAGATTATGCCTTAAAATGTATCCTACACTAGGAAGAAATGGTGTCTGGAGTCCACGTTTAGGATGAGGTTGGCAGCGGTCGGAAGCTTCTCTGCGTGTTGACAGTGCGCCTTTTAGGCCATGTTCACATGTTCAATTTTTGCTGCGTTTTTATTTTTTCCCTAAGGCAAAACCTTCTCTCTTGTCAGTAAGAAACTTGCTTTAAAAAGCAGGTTTTGCTTAGTTTTTGATGTGTTTTTTTTGTCAGGGTATATTTGTCTCTTGCATGCTAATAAAATTTAGTGCAGAAAAAAAACCCTGTGTTTTTGCACCACAATGAAGGGGTGAAAAAGCGCTGGAAGAAGTGACATGCTGCATGTTGCAAAAACCAAGATATTGGACAAAAAAAAAAAAAAAGCTGTATGCGTGAGATTTCTGAAATCTCATAGACTTTGCTGGTACTGCAAAACGCAGCTGAAAATTTGAATAAAAAAAAAAAAGCTCAGCTGTGATGTCTGCTGTACTAGATGCAGCCCCTTCCTGGTAATATAATTGTTTACTGTCTCCTAATTACATAATTTACCTTTTCTCTTTTGTTTTTATATCTTGGCAGATATTCATGGTGAATATTATTTCTGCTTGTCTTCCGAAGGAATATAAGATCAATAAAACCTGCTGCCCGATGTGTGATAAAGGTGGGTGGTTCTGAGATTTCCAATGATTTTTTTTCTATTCTGTATTTTTCATAATGTTCAGTTTACAAAATGTGGCTGTAAATATTCTATGTTTTGTAGCTTTAAAGGGAACCTGTCACCCCGTTTTTTCAGTACGAGATAAAAAATACTGTTAAATAGGGCCTGAGCTGTGCGTTACAATAGTGTATTTTGTGTACCCTGATTCCCCACCTATGCTGCCGAAATAACTTACCAAAGTCGCCGTTTTCGCCTGTCAATCGCATCTCGGCTTCAGGAAAATGGCCGTCGCGATCTCCATCTGCGCACGCGCGGCATCCTGCGGCCATTTTGCTGAAGCCCCGGGCAGCAGAGGACTCCATATGCGCACGCGCGGCCTCAGAAAGATGGCCGCCCCCACAGATCACCAGGGAAATAGCGCCGATCGCGCGTTTTTTCTTCTCCTGCCCAGTGGATTCAGAAGATGGGCATGCGCAAACCACTACGCCACCAACGGAAATATATGCAAGATCTCGGGAAAGAAACACACATGTCGCTACGCCCATATGACCTGACCAGCCTGATTGACAGGCGAAAACGGCAACTTTGGTAAGTTATTTTGGCAGCATAGGTGGGGAATCAGGGTACACAAAATACACTATTGTAACGCACAGCGCAGGCCCTATTTAACAGTATTTTTATCTCGTACTGAAAAAACGGGGTGACAGGTTCCCTTTAACTGTTTTGGCAACTGGCTACTTTCACACATCAGTTTTTTTCTTTCAGGCACAATCCGGCAAATGTGTAAAAAAAAAAAAAAAATTGGATCCGTCACAAATAGTGAAACACTGATGCGATGGATCCGTTTTTTTGCTGCATCCGTATTTAGTTTTAAGGCTATTTTCACACTAGCGTCGGAATCTCCCCGTCGCAATGCGTCGGGCAGAGATTCCGACGCTAGCGTTTAACGCACTGCACAACGGAGGCAGCGGATGCATTTCTCCGGCGCATCCGCTGCCCCATTGTGAGGTGCGGGGAGGTGGGGGTGGAGTTCCGGCCGCACATGTGCGGTCGGAAAAAGCGGTCCGTCAGGAGCAAAAAAACGTTACATGTAGCGTTTTTGCTCCCGACGGTCCGCCAAAGCACGACGCATCCGTCGCACGACGGATGCGACGTGTGGCAATCCGTCGCAATGCGTCGTCAATACAAGTCTATGGGGAAAAAAACGCATCCTGCAAGCACTTTTGCAGGATGCGTTTTTTCTGCAAAACGAGGCATTGTGACGGATTGCAGTTAACGCTAGTGTGAAAGTAGCCTAACTCGGAGAAGAGTGAGAAGAGAAGAGATATTCCAGAATGGAAAAATGAATGATTTTTGTGAAAAACCGGATCCGGTCGTCTGATTCGGTCATTTCGCCCTGTGTTTTACCTGTGGATTTACCGCGGATTTACTCCAGATTTTGTGCGGATTCCACCTGTGTTTTTACACCTATGGATTCCTATTATGGAGCAGGTGTAAAACGCTGCAGGAGCCGCGCAAGGAATTGACATGCTGCGGAAAATAAACCGCAGCATTTCCGCCCGGTATTTTCCGCAGCATGTGCACTGCAGATTTGGTTTTCCATAGGTCTACATGGTACTGTACAACGCATGGAAAACTGCGTCAAATCCACAGCGTCGGACAGACACCGGAATGTAAGTATGTACTGTTTTTTTTTTTTTTACTTTTACAATGGTAACCAGGGTAAACATCGGGATACTAAGCGCGGCCCTGCGCTTAGTAACCCGATGTTTACCCTGGTTACCAGTGAAGACATCGCTGAATCGGCGTCACACACGCCGATTCAGCGATGTCTGCGGAGATCCAGCGACGAAATAAAGTTCTGGACTTTCCCCAGCGACCAACGATCTCCCAGCAGGGGCCTGATCGTTGGTCGCTGTCACGCATAACAATTTCGTTAACGATATCGTTATGTGTGACGGTACCTATACTCATAGTTTTGACTAATCAGTCGGGAGTGTGACAACGTAAAGTGGCTAGGGCAGCTTGAATGCCAAATACAGCCCTGGTAACGGCATATAGAGTGGTGAAAAGCCTCATTCCATAATAGATGTTCGTGCCCATAGAGTCCTTGTGTGAACACTGGACACAGTTGGATTTACGTCTTTAGATCACAAGACGGTGGCCATCATGTAATCATGTTGTGTTGCCATTTAGGCATCTATGGATGTAGCTTCTGTCACATACCATGTCTACATTCAGTACCCAGAGGCTTATGGGCATCAGCATGTGTCCTGTAATGAGGAAAGAGGCACTTTAGAGTTTCATCTGACATTACACTTCAAGAGAACCTGTCACCTACTGCAAAAAAATGAGAAAAAAAACCTTGTAAAAGGTATTACAGACCAACTGGGTGTTTCTTCAGAGTCTTCTCTGGGTGCGTGTGAGGGAATCGCAGGGCCGTAGTCATGGCCAAGGACACCGTGGCATCTGTGCCCTGGCCTCCCATCACATGAAAATAATGTCCATTACTCTGCATACCTGTGGCTCCGCTTTCTACTCCGTCAGGGTCCTCTGTGCTCTGCCGTAGGCTCCCTCTATAGACAGAGGTCTCAAACTGCATTCCTCGAGGGCCGCAAACATGTCATGATTTCCTTGTATTGCACAGGTGATAATTTAACAACCTGCACAGATGATTGCAGCACCTTGTGCAATGCTAAGGAAATCTTGAAAACACTCATGGTTTGCGGCCCTCGAGAAATGCAGTTTGAGACGGTTCCTCAATAATAGAGACACAGTCCATTTCAACTTTCAAATAAATAACTTTACTGTTTTCTTTACGCAGCACATCCATATTCTTCACAGCATTTACAACAGGCTTCACAATGCACATTTCTTCTTTTTTCCCTACACTGCTCTCTCTGTCACACAACACATACCTGGGTCGGGCCATCTCATATGGTTCCTCAGTGTCCTCCCTACTACAGTTAGACTCTCCCTAGTCTGTTTCACCCCAGACAGGAGAGCATCAGCCACAAAGTCAGTTGCCACATAGCAAGTGACCTGCCTATCTGTACTGTCTCTGGCGGTGACCCAACGTCCTTCTGGTCCAAACTCGCTGCATCTGAGAATTCCCTCAGCTGTTTCGCACCAGATCTGAAGGCATCAGCCCATGCAATAAGTTGCCACATCATGGAGCCACCTGAGTCTCCGTTCTGTCACTACTTCTGTCTTAAGCTTCCTTTCCTACTGCTGTTCTGGCCTACTGCTGTACAAGCCTGGCGCTGCGGATAGCTGGGCTTCTCCCTTAATTAGCGTTGCGTGGTCACTGCTATCATTCCGGCACTTAAGCCCGTGCAGGCGGTTTGGGCACCCTGGCCCAACTGACTCAAATGAGGAAGTTCTTCCTCTCTTAGCTGCAGCTGACCCCTCCTACATTAACTATTTACAGTGCTGTAACTGAAACTATAATGTACACCATCTTGTGGCTAAACTTGGGTACTACACTTTCCCTATGACAAACAATGAACCTCTTCTAATACAAAGCAGTAATACATACGTGCATTATGAAACATTACATTTACATAAATTACACTATAACATACAGTACGTGGACAAGCAAGAAATTCAAGGGCATAATATACCCCCTTACGCTGGTTTCACACTTGCGTTTCATTGCGCTGCAAATGGCAGCGTACTTTCTCCTTGCTTCTATCTTTAATATTGGGTACGCAGGGACATGCGTTGTATTCGGATGTGCTGGCATACGGCGATTTGAGGTGTGCAGCCATCGCACGGGAACGCAAAATTTGATTTAAGGGCATACAAATTAAAAGTTTGAAAATTGCAAAATTTTCAAAAATGTTGTTTGCCAAATTTACATTTTTTTTTCATAAATAAAAAATTCGAAGAAATTTGACAACTATCATGAAGTACAATATGCCACTAAAAAATAATCTTAGAATTAGTGGGATTCGTTGAAGCGTTCCAGAGTTATTACCTCATAAAGTTACTCTAGTCAGAATTGTAACATTTGGCTTGGTCATGAAGATGAAAACAGGCTCGGGTGTGGAGGGGTTAATTGCAACTGTTTGAACTCATTACCTGTATAAAAAAAAAACCATCTGACCACACACTCGATCAATCACGCTCCAACCTCTCCACCACGGCCAAGACCAAAGAGCTGTCTAAGGACACCAGGGACAAAATTGTAGACGTACACAAGGCTGGGATGGGACAATAGGCAAGCAGCTTGGTGAGAATGCAACACCTGTTGGCACAATTATTATAAGTCATTATCTAAGCCCTTATCCACATGCATATCACTTGATAAAAGGTAAGGTTTTTAATATTAGAGTTAGGACTGTCCCAACGACGGTCGCCGTAATGAGGCGGGATGGCCTTCACATTTCTTTTATCAAAAAACATGTTAACCACATATCCAAGCCCTTTCCACTTCCTGCCGACTTCAACTCAAAAATATTTCACGAATCCGTTCATTCCTCAACCATGAATCTGCAAAAACCCTAGTCCATGCCCTCATCATCTCTCGCCTTGACTACTGCAACCTCCTGCTCTGTGGCCTCCCCTCTAACACTCTCGCACCCCTCCAATCTATTCTAAACTCTGCTGCCCGACTAATCCACCTGTCCCCCCTCTATTCCCCGGCCTCTCCCCTCTGTCAATCCCTTCACTGGCTCCCCATTACCCAGAGACTCCAGTACATAAGCCTAACTATGACGTACAAAGCCATCCACAACCTGTCTCCTCCATACATCTGTGACCTCGTCTCCCAGTACTTACCTACCCGCAACCTCCGATCCTCACAAGATCTCCTTCTCTACTCCCCTCTTATCTCCTCTTCCCACAATCGTATACAAGATTTCTCTCGCGTATCACCCCTACTCTGGAACTCTCTACCCCAACATATCAGACTCTCGCCTACCATTGAAACCTTCAAAAAGAACCTGAAGACCCACCTCTTCCGACAAGCCTATAACCTGCAGTAACCACCGATCGACCAAACCGCTGCATGACCAGCTCTATCCTCACCTACTGTATCCTCACCCATCCCTTGTAGATTGTGAGCCCTCGCGGGCAGGGTCCTCTCTCCCCCTGTACCAGTTATGACTTGTAGTCATTAAGATTATTGTACCTGTTTTTATTATGTACACCCCTCCTCACATGTAAAGCGCCATGGAATAAATGGCGCTATAACAATAAATAATAATAATAACGGAGTACCATATATTATTTTCATGCACTATGCTATTTACTGCAGGGTACTTAATCATTGGGTTTCTGTCTTTGTTTTTTTCTGTTTGGTGGCCAGTGTGAACGTGCGCTTATCTGCTGCATGCCAGTTTATATCCCAGTTTATACCTTTTATTTATTTTTTACTAAAGAGTCTTGACCGCACACCGTTCTGTGCGACATGGGAGATCATTACTCCCTTAAGAGCCTATGTAGCGTTGCCTTTTCACCCAATATTCGATACTAAGGATTTATGTTCTGTCACTTGATGGCCTGAATTTGGGTGTTTGCATTTTGAATCTGCCTGGTGCGGATGAACTATGGCTTGTGTAAAAGAAGCTTTCGGGCACTTCAAGAAGGGAGTGTGTGCCATATCTACCAATAAACCTGTTGACGGTTTCCAGTAGCAGCCGCAGTGTGAATGCAGGTCTGGACTTCAAACAAGCTGCACTTGTGCAACATTATAACTCGTTATGTTCACAGTTACCCATCGCTTTCTCCAGATTGCTTCATGTATAAATTGTCCTCTGGTGTTTGCAGGTTGTTACTTTGTGTTTTGTTTTTTCATTTTTCAGGATTCTTTGTGGACGCTCATTGTATTAATGAGTTGAGCTGCATAATCTGTGTGAAAACCAGGTATATGGATCGTCCGAACGGACTCAAGAAGTGTTTCAAATGTTCAAAATGTGAACATGGTGAGTGCAATAAAAGTATCTGGAATTATACAACTCTTGGCAAAAATTATGTAACCACCGGCCGTGGAGGATGTTCATTCAGTTGTTTATTTTTTTTATAAGAAAAAAAGCAGATCAGACACGGCACAAAACTAAAGTTATTTCAAATGACAACTTTCTGGCTTCAATAAACACTAAAAGAAATCAAGAAAAAAACAAGTTGTAGTCAGTAATGGTTACTTTTTTAGAACAAGCAGAGGGGAACAATTATGGACTCACTCATTTATGTGGGAAAAATTGATGGAATCACCCTCTAAATTTCAATTCCCAAAACTAACACCTACATTAAATTAGATCTGCTCATTATTCTGCTTCTAAAAAGGAGTGATCACACCTTGGAGAGCTTTTGCACCTGGTGGACTGACATGAATCATGGCTCCAACACTAGAGATGTCAGTTGAAACAAAGGAGAGGATTATCAAACTCTTAAAAGAGGGTAAATCATCAGGCAATGTGGCAAAAGATGTTGGTTGTTCACAGTCAGCTGTGTTTAAAATCTGGACCAAATACAAACATGGGAAGGTTGTTAAAGGCAAACATACTGGTAGACCAAGGAAGACATCAAAGTATCAAGACCGGAAACTTAAAGCAATATGTCTTCAAAACAGGAAATGCACAACAAAACAAATGAGGAACGAATGGGTGGAAACTGGAGTCAACGTCTGTGACCGAACTGTAAGAAACCGCCTAAAGGAAATGGGATTTACATACAGAAAAGCCATCTTCAATAAATGCACAAGTTTATGTTGAAATTTGGACACTTTTCTTATACCATCAATTGAAAGGATGTTTGGGGATGATTAAATCATTTTTCAAGATGATAATGCATCCTGCCATAGAGCAAAAACTGTGAAAACATTCCTTGAAAAAAAGACACATAAGGTCAATGTCATGGCCTGCAAATAGTCCGGATCTCAATCCAACTGAAAATCTTTGGTGGAAGTTGAAGAAAATGGTCCATGACAAGAATCCAACCTGCAAAGCTGATCTGGCAACAGCAATCAGAGAAAGTTGGAACCAGGTTGATGAAGAGAACTGTGTGACCCTCATTAAAGGGAAGGTGCCATCAAAAAAAAATTTTTTTCAGAAATTGTAAAAATGTAAAGAATTAATGATTACATTTTCTTAAAAAATATTATCATTTGTTTATAATTTAGTAAAATATGAAAAATAATTTGAAAAGTTTTGGAATTTCCACTTTTAAACACTAGGGGGAGCAGCTGCTGAAATTTCAGAAAAACCTAGTGTACAACTAGCTCACATTACAGCACTGCAGTAATTATGGGCGGAGTCTGCTGACCTGTGTGATGTCTCCTCTCCTCTCCTTCTGGGTGTTTGCTAAGGGATTAGAGAGGATGATATTCAGGAACCCAGTGAGCAGCCATTTTGTTGGTGACTGCAGAGTATGGCTGCCGTCACACTATCAGTATTTGGTCAGTATTTTACCTCAGTATTTGTAAGCAAAAACCAGGAGTGGAACAAATAGAGGAAAAGTATAATAGAAACATATGCACCACTTCTGCATTTATCACCCACTCCTGGTTTTGGCTACAAATACTGAGGTAAAATACTGACCAAATACTGATAGTGTGAAGGCAGCCTTATACTGACAAGTAGACAGTCACCAAGGATGGCAGGCAGCAAGGATTCTGGGAGATATGTGGTGGAGGGAGCAGGGTGACAGCAGCACAGAGTATTTCAGGAGAGCAGTGTGCTGGTCTATAGGGGCCCCCTGTTTGGTGCGCGGAGCAGCCAGGGATTGTACATAGAGCGCTGTCTTTTATACACATGGATGGACCGTCTGCTCCACAGAAATCCAGGAAACATTTCTGCAGATTGATGGCCTGGTCTGATCCAGACTTTGCATGCAGACCCCATTCCCCTCCTCAGATCCTGTCTTCCCCATCCTGTCCTGGCAATGTGTGAAAGCGAGGCGACAGGCGAAGTACGGGGTGACGCTGGGAAGGAAATGTAGCCATATAGTAACGATAAAAATGAGACCCCTGTCTTCAGCTGCCTCACCAGCCTTCCCCTGACTGCACCTAACTGGAGGTCACGCTGCCCCCTCTATTACCCCAGACCCGCGTGCAGGTGCTCAGCCAGAACCACCATAGAATGGGTCCGCTTTCTGAAGATAATACTGCCATAGTGTTCTCACATAATACCGCCATATAGATCACACACAATACTATCAAATAGATCACACAATACTGTCATACAGTTCTCACATAATACCACCATATAGATCACACATAATACCGCCAGTGTTCTCACATAATACCGCCATATAGATCACACATAATACCGCCAGTGTTCTCACATAATACCACCATATAGATCACACATAATACTGCCATCGTGTTCTCACATAATACCGCCATATAGATCACACACAATACTATCAAATAGATCACACAATACTGTCATACAGTTCTCACATAATACCACCATATAGATCACACATAATACCGCCAGTGTTCTCACATAATACCGCCATATAGATCACACATAATACCGCCAGTGTTCTCACATACCACCATATAGATCACACATAATACCGCCAGTGTTCTCACATACCACCATATGCTTCTCACATAATACCGCCATATAGATCACCCATAATGCCGCCACATAGATCTCACATGTATTGTAAATAAAGACTCGGCCAGAATAAAGTCCTTTATTAATCTTTTTTATACCATACCGAACGCATAATCCTCGACTCCCTCATCTCCCACAACAAAAATAATAAACCACAATGGGGAAAGACACGCAGGGGGGAGAGGAGTGCATAGGAGAGGATTAGATACTGACTGCTGCGCCGTGTATCTAATCCTGTCCTGTGTGATACTGTGCTGCGCCGTGTATCTAATCCTATCTTGTGTGATACTGTACACAGGACAGGATTAGCTACACAGGACAGAGGTAACAGTGGTAGATGGTATATAGAGGCAGGCAGCAGTGGTAGATGGTATATAGAGGCAGGCAGCAGTGGTAGGTGGTATACAGAGGCAGGTGGCGGTGCTATACAGAGGCAGGTAGCGGTGCTATACAGAGGCAGGTAGCGGTGCTATACAGAGGCAGGTAGCGGTGCTATACAGAGGCAGGCAGCAGTGGTAGATGGTATATAGAGGCAGGCAGCAGTGTTAGGTGGCATACAGAGGCAGGTAGCGGTGGTATACAGAGGCAGGTAGCAGTGGTATACAGAGGCAGGTAGCGGTGGTAGGTGGTATATAGAGGCTGGTAGTAGTGGTAGGTGGTATATAGGGGCTGGTAGCAGTGGTAGGTGGTATATAGGGGCTGGTAGCAGTGGTATATAGGGGCAGGTAGCAGTGGTATATAGGAGCAGGTAGCAGTGGTATATAGGGGCTGGTAGCAGTGGTATATAGGGACAGGTAGCAGTGGTATATAAGGGCTGGTAGCAGTGGTATATAGGGACAGGTAGCAGTGGTATATAAGGGCTGGTAGCAGTGGTATATAGGGGCTGGTAGCAGTGGTATATAAGGGCTGGTAGCAGTGGTATATAGGGACAGGTAGCAGTGGTAGATGCATAAGAAAATAAAAACTCTGTACTTACCTTCAGTCCTCTTCCAGGAAGTGCTGAGTCATGTTCAGGGCAGAGCAGTGTGACGATCTCCCTGCTCTGCTCTGAATGGCAGTGAGCAGTGATTGCAGCCTGTGCTGTAATACTAAGTACAGGCTGCAATCACAGCTCCTGGCTGCAGATACTCACCCCGACCCTCGCTCAAAGCAGCAGCTTCTCCCTGGCAGCTCCTGCTATGATCGCACGCACTGAGCTGTGTGCGCGATGACAGAGGAAAAAAACAAAATGGCCGCGATCTCCTCTCACAGCTGTGACGTAGCAGCCCAGGGGGCGTGCCCAAGTCACAGCTGAGAGGCAGGAGGAGCGGTCGGAGCCCGACTGTTGGCTCCTATGCCCATGGCTGCCGTAAGTGAGGTGTGCAAGTGTCGTGCCCAGACACTTACACCCACACTAATGAAAATGGCGGCCTCCAGTGGCAAAAGTAAAAATGAATAAATAAAAAAGTATTAAAGTAGTACATTTACTTTTGTATTAAAAATAATTGATTATATAATCAATAATTATTAATACAAAAACTAAAATCACGGCACCCTCCCTTTAAGTCCAGGCCTCAGAGACTGCAAGCTGAAATAAAAGCCAGAGTTGGTGCAACAAAATACTAGTGATGTGTTGGAGTATTTTTTGTTTGTTTTTCATGATTCCATAATTTTTTCCCACATAATTGAGTGATTCCATAATTTTTTCCCTATACTTGGTTAAGAAAGTAATCATTACTGACTATCACATTTTTTGTTCTTGATTTCTTTTAGTGTTTCTTAAAGCCAGAAAGTTGTCATTTGAAATGACTCTAGTTTTGTGCCACGTCTGTGATCTGCTTTTTTTTCTACAAAATTAAACAACTGAATGAACATCCTCCAAGGCCGGTGATTCCACAATTTTTGCCAGGGGTTGCAGAAAAGTTAGGGACACCATCGTTTGGCTAGGCGTAAAAGCTTGGAGCAGCTCTGCCATTGCTCCTTTTAAAAGGGGCACTTCAGAGCTCCGTCCTAAGGATCACTGGGGGTCTAATCGGTGGGACCCCCCATGCAATCAGCCATTTATCACTTACACTGGTATTATGAGCTGTAATTGTGAGTTATGTACATCTTCATCCTGTTGTTTTATTTTTCAGGGGCCGATCTCGTAGTAAAGCAGAAGTGCACAGAATCTTCTAACACGGTTTGCGAATGCTCAGCCGGTCACTTTTGTGTGAGCCCAGAATGCGACATTTGTAAAGACTACACAGAATGTCAGCCCGGTCATTATGTAAAGAAGTCTGGTAAGGACATTACTATGTGTGACTGTCCGGCTATAGGGCAGGGAACCCGCACACGAGGCGATGGGGATTTCAATGTTGGAGGAGTCATAGTCGCACATACTGCAAAGAATAATACAACATGCTTTGCTATTGTATCCCATAAAATGGCAGACAGTATAATGAAAACAAAGTAGTTAATATGGTCCATCAGACGTCCGTGATAAGATGGATCTGGCAGTCGCCATGTTCTGTTGTTGCACTCTCACAACAAAAAGGAGCATGGAAACGAAAAATGCAGATGTGAGCAGAACCCAGGACAGTACGAGGATCCAGCAGCGATCACTTGTGCCGCATATCCTAAGCGTTTGTTTCTGCCTGTAACCCCGTGCACACTGCAATCTGTCTGACTAATGAAAGTCTTTGTAGGACCAAAACGTTTCTTTGTTTTTGGATTGCCTGCACAAAATAAAATTATCTACTCACAACATTTACCTGAGTGCCAAGTTTTCTACAAGATTTACATGGGATAGGATCCTACTTGGGCACCATCCACAGGAGTGCCGTAATTACCTTTTTTTTTTATCACATTGATGCAGTAATTGATGCAAAAGGAGCCCTGACCAAGTATTGAGCGCATTTACTGAACATACATTTCAGTAGGACAACATTTTGGATTTTAAAATCATTTTTCAAGCTGTCGGTATAAAGTATTCTAATTTACTGAGATAATGACTTTTTGGTTTTGATTGGCTGTAAGCCATAATCATCAACATTAACAGAAATAAACACGTGAAATAGATCACTCTGTTTGTAATGACTCTATATATGAGTTTCAATTTTTGTATTGAAGAACTGAAATAAATTAACTTTTTGATGATATTCTAATTTTGTGAGAAGCACTTATAAGTTGATACCTGTCCAGTAAATATTTAATTTCTCTGTTCGGAAAGTCACAGGCCAGATTCATTTTAATCTAATTCTTATGTTCTCTAGCCTTCGCTTACACTTTTGAACTTCTCAGGAGAACCTGTTTAAAGTTGCTGGCTCGTTAGTCTGCTGGTATGCTTCTTACTTTGGGTGTGAGAGGTCCTGGGTTCAAATCCCGGATGAGCCCCTGCTTGCGGAAGCTTTGCTGCAGATCTGTTGGCTGCCGTGCTTCTGCCAGTGGCTGCCTCCTGCAGGCTCAACTGGTTTCCTCGACACATAACATTGTGGGTTATAGTTAAATTAGTTTTGAATGCATAATTGGCGGAGAAAGGTTGAACTTGATAGACCAGGTCTTTTTTTTCCAAACCTATATAACTATGTAACGTTAAATGTTCACATTATAATCGGATTCTTTAGAATATATACAATGGCAGATAAATGAGAACAATAGATTGCACTTTGTGCTTATAGTAATGACCTATAGCAGAAAGTTAGTCCGGGAAAATAAAGTATAACCCTTAGGCTGCCGTCACACTATCAGTATTTGGTCAGTATTTCACATCAGTATTTGTAAGTCAAAACCAGGAGTGGGTGATAAATACAGAAATGGTGACGTACTGTATTTCTATTATACTTTTTGTCTGATTGTTCCTCTCCTGGTTTTGGCTGACAAATACTGATGTAAAATACTGACCAAATACTGCTAGTGTGACCATGGCCTTACACAAACTTTTACCTACAGGCTGCTATCAGATGAAGGTCGCCAGTCACATCTATATCGCTGAAAGCCATTTAAACAGTCGTGCTGTGTTTTTTTTATTTTCTTTCTTTTCCACGTGGGAAATTGCAGTATTAATATTTTATTTTATGTGTTCATAAAATCAAAATTCAAATTTTCACTTTTATAGAATAAAATATACAGATTTATGTCTGCAAATCATGGCATAAAGAGGCCCATATTCCACATAGCTTGCAGCTCTCTGCAATGTGCATGATCCTGATAAGAACTGGACCATGAGGGCTTGTACATAAGGCATCATCGCTCTACGGCAGGACGGAGCTGATCCATCTATGCCTACAACTTGCAGGCACAGAGAGGATGGTGGGATCTTTACTGCTGATGGACAACCGCCCACAACATGGAAAGTTTCCAGACTGATCCCTACTCATTGAAGATATATATATATATATATACAGTACAGACCAAAAGTTTGGACACACCTTCTCATTTAAAGATTTTTCTGTATTTTCATGACTATGAAAATTGTAAATTCACACTGAAGGCATCAAAACTATGAATTAACACATGTGGAATTATATACTTAACAAAAAAGTGTGAAACAACTGAAAATGTCTTATATTCTAGGTTCTTCAAAGTAGCCACCTTTTGCTTTGATGACTGCTTTGCATACTCTTGGCATTCTCTTGATGAGCTTCAAGAGGTAGTCACCGGGAATGGTTTTCACTTCACAGGTGTGCCATGTCAGGTTTAATAAGTGTGTTTTCTTGCCTTATAAATGGGGTTGGGACCATCAGTTGTGTTGTGCAGAAGTCTGGTGGATACACAGCTGACAGTCCTACTGAATAGTCTGTTAGAATTTGTATTATGGCAAGAAAAATGCAGCTAAGTAAAGAAAAATGAGTGGCCATCATTACTTTAAGAAATAAAGGTCAGTCAGTCCAAAAAATTAGGAAAACTTTGAAAGTGTCCCCAAGTGCAGTAGCAAAAACAATCAAGCGCTACAAAGAAACTGGCTCACATGAGGACTGCCCTGTTGTGGATTCTGTTGTCGGGCTCCCTCCTGTGGTCATGAATGGTACTTCGGCTGGTTCTGTCCATGGACTTCCTCTGGTGGGTGTTTCTGAGTTTCACAGGTGACGAGGTTAATTCGTTAGCTGCTGCTCTATTTAACTCCACTTAGATCTTTGCTCCATGCCACCTGTCAATGTTCCAGTATTGGTCTAGTTCACTCCTGGATCGTTCTTGTGACCTGTCTTCCCATCTGAAGCTAAGTTCCAGCTTGTATTTCTTTGGTTTGCTATTTTTCTGTCCAGCTTGCTATTTAATTTGTTGTCTTGCTTGCTGGAAGCTCTGGGACGCAGAGGGAGCGCCTCCGCACCGTGAGTCGGTGCGGAAGGTCTTTTTGCGCCCTCTGCGTGGTCTTTTTGTAGGTTTTTGTGCTGACCGCAAAGTAACCTTTCCAATCCTCGGTCTGTTCAGTAAGTCGGGCCTCACTTTGCTTAATCTATTTCATCTCTGTGTTTGTATTTTCATCTTTACTCACAGTCATTATATGTGGGGGGCTGCCTTTTCCTTTGGGGAATTTCTCTGAGGCAAGGTAGGCTTTATTTTTCTATCTTCAGGGCTAGCTAGTTTCTTAGGCTGTGCCGAGTTGCATAGGGAGCGTTAGGCGCAATCCACGGCTATTTCTAGTGTGTTTGATAGGTTTAGGGATTTCCCACGTTCCAGAGCTCGTCCTTATTGTCAGTGACTGTCAGGTCATTCCGTGTGCTCTTAACCACCAGGTCCATTGTTGTCCTGACCACCAGGTCATAACACTGCCCCAGTAAAGGAAGACCAAGAGTCACCTCTGCTTCTGAGGATAAGTTTATCCGAGTCACCAGCCTCAGAAATCGCAGGTTAACAGCAGCTCAGATTAGAGACCAGGTCAATGCCACACAGAGTTCTAGCAGCAGACACATCTCTACAATAACTGTTAAGAGGAGACTTTGTGCAGCAGGCCTTCATGGTAAAATAGCTGCTAGGAAACCACTGCTAAGGACAGGCAACAAGCAGAAGAGACTTGTTTGGGCTAAAGAACACAAGGAATGGACATTAGACCAGTGGAAATCTGTGCTTTGGTCTGATGAGTCCAAATTTGAGATCTTTGGTTCCAACCACCGTGTCTTTGTGCGATGCAGAAAAGGTGAACGGATGGACTCTACATGCCTGGTTTCCACCATGAACCATGGTGGAGGAGGTGTGATGGTGTGGGGGTGCTTTGTCGGTGACACTGTCGGGGATTTATTCAAAATTGAAGGCATACTGAACCAGCATGGCTACCACAACATCTTGCAGCGGCATGCTATTCCATCCGGTGTGCGTTTAGTTGGACCATCATTTATTTTTCAACAGGACAATGACCCCAAACACACCTCCAGGCTGTGTAAGGGCTATTTGACCAAGAAGGAGAGTGATGGGGTGCTACGCCAGATGACCTGGCCTCCACAGTCACCAGGCCTGAACCCAATCGAGATGGTTTGGGGTGAGCTGGACCGCAGAGTGAAGGCAAAAGGGCCAACAAGTGCTAAGCATCTCTGGGAACTCCTTCAAAATTGTTGGAAGACCATTCCCGGTGACTACCTCTTGAAGCTCATCAAGAGAATGCCAAGAGTGTGCAAAGCAATCATCGAAGCAAAAGTGGCTACTTTGAAGGACCTAGAATATAAGACATAATTTCAGTTGTTTCACACTTATTTGTTAAGTATATAATTCCACATGTGTTAATTCATAGTTTTGATGCCTTCAGTGTGAATGTACAATTTTCATAGTCATGAAAATACAGAAAAATCTTTAAGGCTGGGTTCCCATTGCGTTATGGGACCGCGTTTAACAGACAGCGTTGCACGGCGAAATTAACGCCGTGCAACGCGTCCGTTAACGCACCCATTGAAGGCAATGGGAACGCGCTTCACTAGCGCGTGCCATGTTCGGCACGCGCTAGCGACGCGCCTGTGATTCCTGGCGCGCCGCGGACGCTGCTTGCAGCCTCCGAGGCGCGCCCGCGGTCCGTTCCCCGCTCTCGCAGATCGGGGATCTGCGAGAGCGGGGACGTTACCGCGACCCCGACCGCAGCCCCATAGAAAACATTGCGTTAGCGCAATCCGCTAGCGCTAGCGCTAAACGGATTGCACTAACGCAATGTGACCCTAGCCTACATGAGAAGGTGTGTCCAAACTTTTGATCTGTACTGTATATACCATGATTGTTCTTTCTACGACGAGTGAATCAAACACAATTAAGGAAATTAAGTGATCACCCTTTACCACTGACGGGTGGGAATATAAGGGTGCTGTACTGTATAACTATTAAGTAGTATCCTCTCATGCTCTGTAAACAGCTGAAGTGGTGGAGAGGCGCTGTCCTTTTATTTCTGAAAGTTTCCTGTCCTTGAAGGGAAGCTCCCCTCTCTCAGGTGGTGCTGTCATGGACTCAGGAAAATCACATTACCGGTAAGTAATTTAGCTAAATACTAAAGCTTCCTTTTAAATAAACATCTGACACCCCAGATTTTTTCTTTAACCTGGGTTTCAGACCCATACAAAGGAAGCTTTAACCCCTTAACGACCGCCGATACGCCTTTTAACAGCGGCAGTTAAAGGTACTTAAACAGTGAAAAAAGTGAATAGAGCCCCCTAAAGTCGGATTTTCTCTGGGGTCTCGGTTGCCGGGGGTAGCCGAGACCCCAGAGAACATGATTCGGGGTTTTTTACCAACCCCCGAGTTGCGATCGCTGGTAATTAACCGTTTACCGGCGGTCGCAAAAAAACCCCCAAAAAACGAGATTTCTCATTTAATTTTTGTCCTTCAATGTAATTGCACATCAGAGGACAGAGAAATGGGGTCCTGATAGCCCCCCGATACTCACCTGTCTCCCCCGGTGCTCCTCGTGGCTCCCAATGGGCGCCGCCATCTTGTTCCGGCCAAAAAATGGCGAGCGCATGCGCAGTGCGCCCGCCGGCTGGCACCCAGAGGATCTTTGGGGTCTCGGCTGCCGGGGGTAGCCGAGACTCCAAAGAACATGATCGGGGTCGGTTTCTACCGACCCCTATTTTCCGATCGCCAGTAATTAACTGTTTACCGGCGGCCGCAAAAAAAAAAAAGCGGTGTGTTATTCTCTGTCCTCTGATGTGATCGCACATCAGAGGACAGAGAAATAGGGGGATTCGGGGACCCTGTTATACTTACCGGTGTCTCTGGGTCCTCTTGCGTCCCCTCCTGCCCGCCGGCTTCTTCATCCAGTAAGAAAATGGCGGGCGCATGCGCAGTGCGTCCGCCATGATCTGCAGGCCGGCAGCTAGAGGAGTTGGGGCTAAATTTAGGGTTAGGGCTGGGGCTAAATTTAGGGCTAGGGCTGGGGCTAAATTTAGGGTTAGGGCTAAATTTAGGGTTAGGACAAGGGTTAGGCTTCTTTCACACTTGCATCGGTACGGGGCCGTCGCAATGCGTCGGCCCAACGTTCCGACGCACATTGTAAAAATTGTGCACAACGTGGGCAGCGGATGCAGTTTTTCAACTCATCCCCTGCCTAGTCTATGTCCTGGGGAGGAGGGGGCAGAGTTACGACCACACATACGCGGTCGGAAATGGCGGACTCGACGTACATAAAAATGTTACATTGAACGCTTTATTGTGACGACGATCCGCCAAAACACAATGGATCCAGTGCACGACGTACGCGACGTGTGGCCATCTGTCGCGATCCGTCGGCAATACAAGTCTATGGGCAAAAAATGCATCCTGCGGGCACATTTGCAGGATCCGTTTTGTCCAAAACGACGGATTGCGACGGATGCCACAAGACGCAAGTGTGCAAGTAGCCTTAGGGCTAGGGTTAGGGTTGGGGCTAAAGTTAGGGTTAGGGTTGGGGCTAAATTTAGGGTTAGGGCTAGGGTTAGGATTGGGGTTAAAGTTAGGGCTAGGGTTGGGGCTAAAGTTAGGGCTAGGGTTGCGGCTAAAGTTAAGGTTAGAGTTGGGATTAGGGTTAGGGTTTGGATTAGGGTTGGTATTAGGGTTAGGGTTGGCATTAGGGTTACGTTTGGGATTAGGGTTGGGATTAGGGTTAGGGGTGTATTGGGATTAAGGTTAGGTTTGAGGATAGGGTTGAGATTAGGATTAGTGGTGTGTTGTATTTAGGGTTTTGATTAGGGTTTTGATTAGGGTTATGTTAGGGTTGAGATTAGGGTAGTTTTGGGGTTAGGGTTGTGATTATCGTTAGGGTTGTGATTAGGATTATGGAACGGGTTGGGATTAGGGTTAGGGGTGTGTTGGAGTTAGAATTGGGGGGTTTCCACTGTTTAGGTACATCAGGGAGTCTCCAAACACAACAGCCAATTTTGCGCCCAAAAAGTCAAATGGTGCTCCCTCCCTTCTGAGCTCTGCCGTGCGCCCAAACAGTGGTTTACCCTCATATATGGGGCATCAGCGTACTCGGGATAAATTGTACAACAACTTTTGGGGTCCAATTTTTCCTGTTACCCTTGTGAAAATAAAAACTTGGGGGCTAAAAAATTTTTTTTGTGGAAAAAAATATATTTTTTATTTTCACGACTATGCATTATAAACTTCTGTGAAGCACTTGGGCATTTAAAGTTCTCACCACACATCTAGATAAGTTCCTTAGGGGGTCTAGTTTCCAAGATGGGGTCACTTGTGGGGGGTTTCTACTGTTTAGGCACTTCAGGGGCTCTGCAAACGAAACATAATGCCCGCAGACCATTCTATCAAAGTCTGCATTCCAAAACGGCGCTCCTTCCCTTCTGAGCTCTGCCGTGTGCCCAAACAGTGGTTTACCCCCAGATATGGGGTATCAGCCTACTCAGCATAAATCGCACAATAAATTTTGGGGTCCAATTTCTCCTGTTACCCTTGTGAAAGTAACAATTTGGGGGTGAAAAGATCATTTTTGTGGGAAAAAATTATTTTTTTAATTTTCATGGCTCTACATTATAAACTTCGGTGAAGCAGTTGGGGGTTCATAGTGCTCACCACACATCTAGATAAGCTCTTTGGGGGGGTCTAGTTTCCAAAATGGGGTCACTTGTGTGGGGTTTCTACTGTTTAGGTACATCAGGAGCTCTGCAAATGCAACATGACGCCCGCAGACCATTCCATCAAAGTCTGCATTCCAAGCGGCGCTCCATCCCTTCCGAGCCCTGATGGGTGCCCAAACAGTGCCCCCCCCCCCCGACATATGGGGTATCAGCATACTCAGGACAAACTGGTCAACAGATTTTGGGGTCCAATGTCTCCTGTTACCCTTGAGAAAATAAAAAATTGCAGGCTAAAAAATCATTTTTGAGGAAAAAAAAAGGATTTTTTATTTTCACGGCTCTGCGGTGCACCCAAACAGTGGTTTACCCCCACATATGGGGTATCGAAGTATTCAGGAGAAATTGCACAACAACTTTTGTGGTCTTAATTTCTCCTGTTACCCTAGTGAAAATAAAAATTTGGGGGCAAGAAGATCATTTTTGTAGAATAAAATGTGATTTTTTATTTTCACGGCTCCCCGTTATAAACTTCTGTGAAGCACTTGGGGGTTCAAAGTGTTCACCACACATCTAGATAAGTTCCTTAAGGGGTCTAGTTTCCAAAATGGTGTCAATTGTGGGGGGTTTCCACTGTTTAGGCACATCAGGGGCTCTCCAAACGCGACATGGCGTCCGATCTCAATTCCAGCCAATTCTACATTGAAAAAGTAAAACGGCGATCCTTCTCTTCCAAGCTCTGCGGTGCGCCCAAACAGTGGTTTACCCCCACATATGGGGTATCGACGTACTCAGGAGAAATTGCACAACAACTTTTGTGGTCTAATTTCTCCTGTTACCCTTGTGAAAATAAGAATTTGTGGGCGAAAAGATCATTTTTGTGTAAACAAATGCGATTTTTTTATTTTCACGGCTCTATGTTATAAACTTCTGTGAAGCACTTGGGGGTTCAAAGTACTCACCACACATCTAGATAAGTTCCTTAAGGGGTGTAGTTTCCAAAATGGGGTCACTTGTGGGGGGTTTCCACTGATTTGGTACATCAGGGGCTCTCTAAACGTGACATAGCATCTGATCTCAATTCCAGCCAATTCTACATTGATAAAGTCAAACGGCGCTCCTTCCCTTCCAAGCTCTGCAGTGCGCCAAAACAGTGGTTTATCCCCACATATGGGGTATCGTCGTATTCAGGAGAATTTGCACAACAAAATTTATAGTTAAATTTCTGTTTTTACACTTGTGAAAATAAAAAAAATGGTTCTGAAGTAAAATGTTTGCAAAAAAAATTAAATGTTCATTTTTTCCTTCCACATTGTTTCAGTTCCTGTGAAGCACGTAAAGGGTTAATAAACTTCTTGAATGTGGTTTTGAGCACCTTGAGGGGTGCAGTTTTTAGAATGGTGTCACAATTGGTTATTTTCTATCATATAGACCCCTCAAAATGACTTCAAATGTGATGTGGTCCCTAAAATAAAATGGTGTAAAAATGAGAAATTGCTGGTCAACTTTTAACCCTTATAACTTCCTAACAAAAAAAATGTTGTTTCCAAAATTGTGCTGATGTAAAGTAGACATGTGGGAAATGTTATTTGTTAACTATTTTTTGTGACATATCTCTGATTTAAGGGCATAAAAATACAAATTTTTAAAATTGCAAAATTTTAAATATTTTCGCCATATTTCCGTTTTTTTCATAAATAATCGCAAGTAATATTGAAGAAATGTTACCACTAACATGAAGTACAATATGTCACGAAAAAATAATCTCTGAATCAGCGGGATCTGTTAAAGCGTTCCAGAGTTATAACCTCATAGAGTGACAGTGGTCAGAATTGTAAAAATTGGCTCGGTCATTAAGTACCAAATTGGCTCTGTCACTAAGGGGTTCAACTACTTATAAACTCTGATTCTTCTATAGTATCACGATTTCCGTTACTGCATGCTTTGTTTAAATTGTTTAAATCTATTGTTTAAATCTAACTGATCATAAACGGGAGGGACAGACAGTGGAACATTAGATATCTCACCCCTCCTCTCTTCTCCATGACACCGATCGGATCCTGGAAAAGTGATGCCATCATCATCAGTGCTTACAGCCTCCTCAAGAGGCAAGCACTGCCGCCATCAATCTTCTTTAGATCTGGTTGGCGATTCGTCCTGAGATGATACCCTCACCTTGTCGCACCAGGCTTCTGCAGTTGTGTGTTATGACCTGTTGGTAAGGACAATAATGGACCTAGTGGTTAAGAGCACACGGAATGACCTGATAGTTACTAATAATATAGGACGAGCTCTGAGACGTGGGAACTCTGCTGACCGCAATCCCTAATCCTATCAAACACTAGAAATAGCCGTGGATTGCTCCTAACGCTCCCTATGCAACTCGACACAGCCTAAGAAACTAGCTAGCCCTAGAGATAGAAAAATAAAGCCTACCTTGCCTCAGAGAAATTCCTCAAAGGAAAAGGCAGCCCCCACATATAATGACTGTGAGTAAAGATGAAAATTACAAACACAGAGATGAAATAGATTAAGCAAAGTGAGGCCCCACTTACTGAACAGACAGAGGATAGGAAAGGTAACTTTGCGGTCAGCACAAAAACCTACAAAATGACCACGCATAGGGTGCAAAAAGACCCTCCGCACCGACTCACGGTGCAGAGGCGCTCCCTCTGCGTCCCAGAGCTTCCAGCAAGCAAGACAAAAATCAAAATAGCAAGCTGGACAGAAAAATAGCAAACCAGAGAAAAACAAGCAGGAACTTAGCTTCAGCTGGGAAGACAGTCACAAGAACGATCCAGGAGAGAACTAGACCAATACTGGAACATTGACAGGTGGCATGGAGCAATGATCTAAGTGGAGTTAAATAGAGCAGCCAGCTAACGAATTAACCTCGTCACCTGTAGAAGGAAACTCAGAAGCCGCAGCTCCACTCACAACCACCAGAGGAAGCCCATGGACAGAACCAGCCGAAGTACCATTCATGACCACAGGAGGGAGCTTGACAACAGAATTCACAACAGATGTGCCTCTATGTCTTCTGCTCTCCCTTGGTGGGTGTCGCCAGTCCTGGGACCCCTTCAGGAGGCCTCTGCGACAGTGTTGCTGCTTGTACCCAGCGACCTGACGGATCCCAGACGTTCACCTCTGCATCTTCAGACGATGCCTTATGACGTCCGCAGTGACGCAACTCTGCCTTTGAACCCGCAGTAGGCGGCGAGTTCCTTTTGGAGCCATTCCTCTTTCTGGCGGACAGCGGTGGTGGTGAGTAAGTGCTCTGGCACATTCTTTTTCTTTTTGGGTTTATATAGCTCTGCTGCCCGCACTTCTCTGCTGACCCGGGTAAGGCCTTATTTACTTCTTCATTCCTTGGTAATCTTCTTTCTTCAGCAGCTGCTTGATGCAATGATTCTTCCAGGCATTTCATCAGCCAATCCCCCCTTCCGGCTTCACCCGCTCTTCTTATCAGCTGTTCAGTTATATTCTCCATTTGTCTTCTATCTACGTCCCATGGCGAATGCCATCACCGGATATTAACCCCCAGAGCTTTATTTGGGTTTTGCGTTTTCGTTTTTCGCTCCTCTCCTTCTCAGAGCCATAACTTTTTTTTTTGTTAAACCTGTCAATATGGCCGTGTGAGGGCTTAATTTTTGTGGGACGAGTTGTGCTTTTGAACGACACCATTGGATTTACCATGTCATGTACCAGAAAACGGGAAAAAAATTCCAAGTGCGGTGGAATTGCAAAAAAAGTGCAGTCACACACTTGTTTTTTTGTCTGGCATTTTTGCTAGGTTCACTAAATGATAAAACTGACCTGATATTATGATTCTCCAGGTCATTACGAGTTCATAGACACCAAACATGTCTAGGTTCTTTTTTATCTAATTGGTGAAAAAAAATTCCAAACTTTGCTTAAAAAAAAAAAGTGCAATTTTCCGTTATTCGTAGCGTCTCCATTTTTCGTGATCTGGGGTTGGGTGAGGGCTTATTTTTTGCGTGCCGAGCTGACGTTTTTTTTTTTAATTTAAATAGATTTTTATTAACAATATAAAAAAAGGAGAACAACAGAATGCCATTTACATTGCATTATATCAGATACACATTTTCTTACTTTTAATAAACCCCAACATTACCCCAACTACCCCCCTCCCCCATAAGACAGCTCAGTCTCAATCTCCACCGCACCGAGGCATTATCTGCCTCTTGTAATTTATCCTCTTCCAGGTCTTAGGAAACACGACGCCTATACTCCTCAATCCAAATCAAGCCAAGGAGACCATATTTTATTAAAGAGTTCTATTTTCCCCCTTTTACTGTACACCCCCTTTTCCAATTTTAGACCATGTTGAACATATTGGAGAAATTCCCTTCTCACAGGTGGTTCCGCGTTTATCCAGTTTCGTGCTATTACTTTCCTGGCCATGTAGAGTAGCCTAGCAATTGCAATCTTCCAAGTATTGTCAACTCCAATTTCTTCCACATATCCCAGCACACATACTATCGGGTCTCTAACAACTCTGCACTTATACGCTGCTTCAACTCGGCTCAAAACCACCACCCAAAAGGCAGCCAGTCTCGGACACGTCCACATCATGTGATATATTCCTGCCTTCTCACTCGCACACCTCGGACACCCAGAATTGGCACGCAATCCCGCTTTGTATAACACTTCCGGAGATTTATATACCCTATGCAAAATGTATAGCTGCGAGAGCCTATATGGTTCACTCAAGGATAGTCGCGGAACCCACTCCATCACCGATTCCCAGGTTTCATTTTCCATCGGCCCCACTTCTCTCTCCCACTTAGCTCTCGCCTTTATAGGGAAATCTAGCAGAAATGTGTGCATAAGGTCCTTATACAGAGTGGAAATAACTCCCCTTGTAGTACCCTCACCACACACATACTCCAACACTATATCATCTTGAACCCTGATATCAGCCTTCTTATTCTGAGCTCTAAAGGCATGTCTCATCTGCGCATACTGATATTCCCCTGTGGATCGCAAACCAAATTCTTCCTGCAATTGGGAAAAGGACTTCAGCTCCTGCTGCTGGATTATCTGGTGAACAAAGCAAATTCCCTTATTCTGCCATTCCATCAATCCTCCCAGGGCCTCAAAATCCTTTAAGTTGTGGTTAGACCATATCGGTGTGAATTTAGTCAACCCTGTAACCCCACGAATCTGCCTTAATCTATTCCATAATTTACGAATCAGGAACAGGGTTGGGTATATTTTCCCCAGCGCGCCCAATGAGCCATCCTCCAAACACCTGGCCATCGGTCGTCGGTCCGTCACCTCTTCCAATAGCTGTTGTACTGCACTGGATGACGCCCCTCGCGCCCAGCCCTTCAAATGCTGGCTCTGGGCCGCAAGGAAGTATATTTCCGGGTTGGGCAAAGCCAAACCACCATCTTCCTTGGGTCGTTGAAGCGTCTCCAAGCTAATACGTGGATATTGTCTACCCCATATCAAACTTCTAAAGAGGGCATTAATCTGCCTGAACTTCCCCCGAGGGATCCAAATTGGTGCGTTATGCAGAACATAAAGAATTTTGGGCATAAGGACCATTTTAATAAGGTTTACCCTACCGACGACCGATAGATGTAGCTTATTCCAGGCGTCT
Organism: Ranitomeya imitator; assembly: GCF_032444005.1. Lineage (NCBI taxonomy): Eukaryota > Metazoa > Chordata > Amphibia > Anura > Dendrobatidae > Ranitomeya > Ranitomeya imitator. Next base: position 112,277,699 of record NC_091291.1, on the reverse strand, counting down.
ACCTTTGCCTTGAGTACCCCCATAACAGGAGTCAAATTTCTTTGCAGAAACTCCGCCACCGGCACCGAAATCCATATTCCAAGATATTTAAATTGGGAAACCACCTTCAGCCTCTCATCCCCAACATCCTCACTCACATTCTCTCCTACGTCATCCACTCTAAAAAGAACCGTCTTATCCCAATTAATTGTTAGTCCCGACACAGTACCAAATCTCTCAACAATTTCAACGGCCCCTCTTAGTGAATTGTCTGGATCCTCCAGGAACAGCAAAACATCATCCGCATATAACGCTATTTTTTCCTCTACTTTGCCATACCTAAACCCAGGGACCCCATCCGACTGCCGAATCTTAGCAGCAAGAGGTTCTACAGCCAACGCGAACAGGAGGGGTGAAAGCGGGCATCCCTGCCTAGTACCCCTAGCCAGCCCTATAGGACGAGATAGCTCCCCATTTACTCTAATTCTGGCGGATGGTAATGAGTACAACAGCTGTATCCAGGCCACAAACTGCGGGCCAAACCCCATACATTCCAGCACCTGCCAGAGGTACCCCCATTCGACGCTGTCAAACGCCTTGTGTGCATCTAGCGATACAATCACTCTTCGACCACAGTTATCAGACTCTACCTGCAAATTTACATATAACCTCCTCAAATTGATCGCCGTTGATCTATCCGGCATAAAGCCAGATTGGTCCGAATGCACCAGACTCGCAATAACACTAGAGAGGCGGAGAGCCAACACCTTGGCCAGAAGCTTGACATCAATTGTTAGTAAAGAAATTGGGCGGTACGACTCCGGTTTCCCCAAGTCCTTATCCTCCTTTGGAATGACCACTATTATGGCCTCTCTCATAGAGGCTGGCAAGCGCCCACAAGACCTAGCTTCCTCCAATACCATTTTTAATCTAGGAATCAACACTTCTGCCAACCCTTTATAGATCTCAGCGGGTAACCCATCGACCCCAGGCGCCTTCCCATTGGCCATAGACATCAATGCCCGACTCAATTCCTCCTCAGTGATAGGGGCCTCAAGGCTCTCCCTATCTGCCTCACTCAGTCTCGGCAAATCCAGACCTTCCAAGAAAGTCAGTGCATCCTCGACCGATTCACCAACCCGAGAGGAATACAAATCTGCATAGAAGTCCGCAAAGGCTCTCAAAATTTCAGGTGTTTCCGTTATTTTACCTCCACTAGCAGAATCCAAAGAGTGTATATATGAAGAACCTCTCTGAGCAGCAGCCACTACCGACAGCATATGTCCCACTGTTTCTCCCTCCTGATAGAACAATACCCTTTGGAAATCTCGTTTCCTCTCAGCTTTGCCTAGCAGAATTTTTTCCAAATGATTTTGTGCGTTTTTCATTCTTCTCTCTGCCTCAGGGGTTCCCAGTGTGGCCATCCCATCCTCTGCTTCCTTCAACTCCTCAACTGCCGCTTTTTCTACCTCTCTCGTCCTCCGCTTACACCTACTAATGTCCCTAAACAGTAGTCCCCTCAGGTACGCCTTCATTGCATCCCAAATTGTAAGAGCGTCGGCGCTTCCATCATTTAAGAGAAAGAATTCCGCCACCTCCCGTCCTATACTTTCCAACTCAATACTCTGTAACCAATTAGGATGAATCTTCCATTCTCTCCCACTTAGCGAGCGAGCCCCCTCCAATCTAACCTCTACTTCAATTGGACTATGGTCCGACAAGGCCCTTGGCAGATATCTCACCTCCCCAACCAATGTGTCCAAAATCCTGTTACCCAGAGCCATATCAATCCTAGAGAGTGTGGCATGTGCCGGTGAATAACATGAGTACCCTCTCTCCCCCACATGTCTAACCCTCCACAGATCAATCAAACCTATCTCCTGTATATAGGTGCCAAATGTTGTTATGTGTCCCTCCGACCTATTCTGAGTATTTTTATTTTTATCCCAATATTCATCACAGATGTTATTTAGATCTCCGATAATTATTAACGGTGTCGGTCCCCATTTTTCCACTCGCTCCATTACTTCTCTAATCTTCCTGCTAGAGTAGGGAGGCGGAATATACATCGCGGCAACACACAGCATCACTCCATACAGTATACACCGTAATAGTACATACTGTCCCTCCACGTCCACATATACCTTCACCTCCTCATACTGAACTCCCGCTGGAACCAAGATTGAGACTCCTCTTGCATACGTGGAGAAGGTAGAATGATATCCCCTCTGGATCCATCGTCTATTCAAAACATCCACTTTTTCCCTTACCAAATGCGTCTCCAGCAAGCATATCATTGAGGCCCTTTGGTCTCTTGCATATTGCAAACACGCAGCACGTCTAGATTTCTCCCCTAGGCCTCTCACATTCCCCGAGCTGACGTTTTTAATGATACCATTTTGGTGCAGATACGTTCTTTTGATCGCCCGTTATTGCATTTTAATGCAATGTCGCGGCGGCCAAAAAATGTAATTCTGGCATTTTGACACTTTCTTGCTACGTCGTTTAGCGATCAGGTTAATCCTTTTTTATTGATAGATCGGGCGATTCTGAAAGCGGCAGTACCAAATATGTGTATTTTTTTTTATTATTATTTTATTTTGAATGGGGCGAAATGGGGGTGATTTAAACTTTTATATTTTTTTCATATTTTTAAAAATACATATATTTTTTTAATTTTGGCATGCTTCAATAGCCTCCAGGGGAGTCTAGAAGCTGCCATAATTCGATCGCGTCTGCTACATAGAGGCGATGCACAGATATATTGCATTTAACTAGTTAATAGGCGCGGGCGGATCGCCATTCCACCCGTGCCTATTGCGGGCACATTTCAGCTGTTCAAAACAGCTGAGATGTCCTGGCTTTGATGCGGGATCACCGCCGGAGCCCACATCAAAGCGGGTGTTCTGCCATCGGATGTACTATTCCGTTCGATGGCAGAAAGGTGTTCAATAGTTCAGAAATTTCCTGCTCTTTTGCGGGCCACCAATCAACTCTTCTGAAAAGACCGTGCAAACAAGCTGCGTCTAACCAGTGTTAACCTGCTCGTGCCCTTGCACAGCTGACTCCAGTGACCTTTTGACCTATTAAAAACATGTTAATAAACGCACAAATACAACTTAAATAAACTGTCCAATAAATACTTTATTATTGTATATATAGGGTCTGTGTGGCCATGTACCCCCCATAATATGCATGGGGGGGGGGCTCTCATACTATAACACTCCCCATCCCCGATAAGTGAATTTTGCTTTTCTCATTCATGCTCCTCATCACTCTCTCTCAGGAGTTATTGAAGAGCCATGTGTGAATGGCGCCAAGGTGCGTATGATCGACCATAGCTCTATTTACATGGTGCTCGCCAGTGTAAGAAAAGTCCTTTCTGAGAGCTGGAAGAGCCGGGAAAAATATGTAGACAATCCTCTTATCAAGCTGAGACTGAAGATTATTTGGAGATTTCGCAGCAGAACAGCACATGGAAAGTCAGTGAGACAAAGCATGGCGGCACGAACAGGTGTCCAGACAGACAAAGTGATATCTGGCGAGCCTGGCCATGGTGTGGCACGACGGCAGAATGGCGATGTAATGGCCCCAAACAACAGTAACAGGGGCTTTTTATACATGATACAGACAAAAGAAAGAACATTGTGGCAAAAAGGGTGTATACATGATAACATCATGCTACGGAGAAAAGCATACATATATCAAAGGACGAAACAATGGTTAAATGTAATGACTTTGAGGCTCTTTATGCCAAACACCATTAGAACTCGTAAATCTCCATGTTCCTCTTAGTGATTGTAATTAATCACATCACATGTCTATTTTCCAATATCACTACAACAAATACACTTATTTATTACCGTATGTTACCCTTTTTCTATCCAATTAACCCATGGGTATGCCAGCTATACCTGCTAATGGCCATGATCTCATCTGGTGTCTCCAATCTATGACTTTCAGGAGTACATCTTATTAGCTTTTTAGAAGCAGAATTAGTTAGTTTATAACTTTGCACAAGATGGCTCCTAGAGCTAACATGGCTGTTCAGTATATTATGGCTGACCATTCTTTTACATCCAGAGCCCTGTTTTTCGGGATCGTGGGGGTCCCATCTGTGAAATCCCCAGCGATAGGAAAAGTATCCCCTATCCCAAAGAGAGTGGATTACCCATTCAAACAGGTTTTCCAAGATTTATTTTTATTTGCCCATAGGAATATAGAAAATAATAAACCAATATTGTGTCCTCCATTGTTTATTCACTCATGTGACCTCAACCTAAGAGCAAATCGCGCACTAGTTATTAAGTTTGAAGGTAGACTTAAAGGGAACCTGTCACCCCGAAAATCGCAGGTGAGGTAATCCCACCGGCATCAGGGGCTTATCTGCAGCATTCTGGAATGCTGTAGATAAGCCCCCAATGTTACCTGAAAAAGGAGAAAGACGTTATATTATACTCACCCCGGGGCGGTCCCGCTGCTGGTCAGGTCGGATGGGCGTCTCCGGTCCGCTCCGGCGCCTCCTATCTTCTTTCCATGACGTCCTCTTCTGATCTTCAGCCACAGCTCCGGCGCAGGCGTACTTTGCTCTGCCCTGTTGAGGGCAGACAAAGTACTGAAGTGCGCAGGCGCCAGGCCTCTGACCTTTCCGGCGCCTGCGCAATGCAGTACTATCCTCTGCCCTCAAGACCGCCCCTGGGTGAGTATAATATAACGTCTTTTTCTCCTTTTTCAGGTAACATCGGGGGCTTATTTACAGCATTACAGAATGCTGCAGATAAGCCCCTGATGCCGGTGGGATTACCTCACCCGCGATTTTCGGGGTGACAGGTTCCCTTTAAGTCCATCAAGTTCAACCTATAGCCTAAGATGTTGATCCAGAGGAAGGCAAAAACTGCATGGGGCTGACACTTATCGTTCCATATTAGGGGATAAATTCCTTCCCGACTCCACATACGACAATCAGACTAGTTCTCTGGATGAACGTCCCATCATAGAATCTAGTGCCCAGAACCTGTACTATTATAGTATTATATTTTTCAGGAAATGCATCCAGGCCCCCTATGAATTTTAGTAATGACTCAACCATTACAACATCATGTGGCAGAGAGCTCCTTAGTCTCACTGCTCTTACAGTAAAGAATCTGCATGTGTGATTATGATTAAACCTTCTTTCCTCTAGAAAAAAGTCACAGAGAAAAAAGCAGAGATGTTTACCTGCTGAAGCCTCCAACCAAATGCACTAGCAGGGTGCAGCGGACCCGATTAATGATGGCAAACACACAAGTGCAAAAAATACCGATGAAACAACCACTTTCAATCCTTTGTTGGCTGTTTGGCATTAGTGCACAAAAAGATAAGAGATAATAGTCTGTATGTGGCATTATTCACACAGGCAATGCAGAGCATTTGGTTTACAGCCTATTATTAATGCACATACTGGATTGAAAGTGGTTGTTTCATCGGTATTTTTTGCACCTGTGTGTTTGCCATCATTAATCGAGTCCGCTGCACCCTGCTAGTGCATTTGGTTGGAGGCTTCAGCAGATAAACATCTCTACTTTTTTCTCTGTGACTTTTTTCAATTTTTTTGGAGGATTTCTAAGTCCTCTTTTTGTGTCGGTGAGCTTCTTTCCTCTAGAGCAACGTTTCCCAAACTCCAGTCCTGACGGCCCTCAACGCGTCATATTTTCAGGAGTTCCTTAGTATTACACAGGTGATGGAGCTATTATTAAGGAATCAGAAATGACCACAGGTTCTTTCACATATGGAATACTAAGGAGATCCTGAAAACATGATCTGTTGGGGGGCCGCAATGACTGGAGTTTGGGGAAACAATTATCTAGATGTAAAGAATGCCCCCTTGTCCCCGTCGCAGGCCTGGGTGTAAAAAAGATCATTAGAAAGATCTCACAGCGCTCCTACACAGAGGCAGAAGCCGTCCACGTGACGGTCCACATGCAGGTCCTGGGGGTTTTAGATTAATACAGGTTGTAGTATATGACAGAAGATTAATATTAGTAATTCTGAATCTGCTTATTGTACAAAGGGGTCGGGAACAGAAACTGAGAGCAAAGGGCCCCTGTGCAAGAATTGTGTTCGGGTCCCCACCTTTAGGAAACAAGCTGTACATATGTTAGCACCATGCGCACACCACACACCAGCTCCATGCACACAAGTACAACACACATGAAACAAGTGCAGTGTACACAAGAACAGAATATATTCATCACAAACACATTCTAAACATGACTGCAAAGTCACATTATTACCGCATCCACTCCTGTCTCCATTCAACCCAGATGCATCCTGCACATAGTGGTGGGCCCTAAATGTTAAGCTCCACCCCAACACCACTAAGCTCCACCCCAAGTCAACAAATTTCAATAAGTTAAAACCCCCTTCTTAACCTTTATGTCACACGCGGGTCACTGTGCAGCTGCTCTGAGACTGGAGACTCCTTACCGCTCAGACACTGGGCAGTCTTCAGAGTCCAGTTACTTTTGAGCCCTTGAAATTTCGAGTCTTTGTAGAAAATGGTCAATTGCATCTCATTTGTTTCATTTTAACTAAAATAAGTAGTGGCCTGCAGAGCTGAGATCACAAAGATTTGGTCACTGTACAAATATTTCTGGACCTAACTATATATTAATTTGCTTCTTTCTCCTACTAAATTGATCTTTTATTTTCAGAATTCTCAATTGACATGTAAAATCTGTCTTCAGAGAATACAGAGGAACCATTAATGAGATTGGAGAAGACAGCTGGTGCTTATCATTCTGCTGCTAGTTCTGTCTCTATCTCCTCCTCTCTCCATAGAATTTTTAAAGCACCAACTGTCACCTCCGATCACCGCTCCCCCGCATACCTAAGAAAATTATGTCACCCACACAATCTATTTAACTTTCGCTCCTGCACAGTAGAGAATAAGAGCTGCGCAGGTTGTCGATCACCTCTGCATATTAATAACAGTTGGAAAGGCGTCAATTGCACTGAGACGAGGCACCAAGCTCTGTCCAGAGATGCCCATCAGACGTACCTACAATGCGGGAGAAAAGGGCATTCTCCTAGGTATGCCGAGGAGCTAATAAAGATGATGGAAAGGTGATTTTAGATATATAGAAAAAATCCTGGTGACAGGCTCCTTTTTAAGCAAATACATAGAATTTGTCATAAATATCTAATAGTTGTTCTCTATATATTTGATTTTTTTTATTTGAGCAGGGATGTGGACTTGGTCATTTTTAGAGTTGCGTGATGGAAACCATATTCTTGAAAAAAGATACCGGTGGGACCCACTTCTATAGAACATCCCCTGGATATGCCATAAGTATTAAAAGGAATCTGTCAGCACTTTTTTTGCCATGTAATCAGAAAGCAGCATGACGTAGGGGCAGAGACCCTGATTCCAGCAATGTATCACTTACTGAACTGTGTTGTTTCAATATAATCAGTGTTTTATCAGCAGGAGATTATCACTACAGGACTAGGTGTCTCCTGCCTCCTAGTCTAATCACACCCCCACCACTGGCCACCTTTTGATTACACTGTGCATAAAAAGAAAGCAGCCAATCAGTGGTGTGGGCGGGGTTATGCAGGGCTCAGTATTCTGAGCTCTGACAGATCTGCAGTAGTGATGAGTGAGCATTCTCCGATATAGAGTTATCCCAGCGAGCTTAGGTTTGGATACAGTCTCCGCATGTTTAGCGCCTGGGGATACCTGAGCATTTGACTCAAGAACGCCAGCTAATGTATCTGAATTCGAGCACGCTCAGATAACTCAATAGCATGCGCGCTCATCATTAACCTGCAGCAGAGAAAACTGTGATTGTATCAAAATTACAGCAAACAGACCAGCAAGTGATAAATCAATGGAATCAGGCTCTCAGCCCCTGCAATGGGCTGCGATCAGATTACATAGCAAAAAAAACCTGCTGACGGATTCCCTTTTAAAGGCGGGAATATCGTTTTAAACACCCAACATCATTATTCTGCACTCTTTCCTCATCCCAATCTTTAGAAAACTTTATAACACTTATAGATATCAGTAAATATCCGTACGACCGGAGTCCAGTTCAGTTCTCCATGTCAGCCGTAGCAGGACAGTGTTTGGATCGGCTGCCATGGAGGACCGACCTGGACGCTGGACCAGCTAGTTTCATTCTTTTTGCTCATCTCTATCTAGGACGTGAGTGACAATAGTTGGTGCAAACCAGATGGTGGGAAAAATTAAAAGTGATATTTGCGATGATGCCAGCACAGGTCCTTTACCCAGTGGATTCCTTGTGTTCCGGTGTGCGGCTCTGCAGGTGGAGTTTCTATAGGACTTAATACATTCCTGATTCCGGAGAGTAATAGAAATACGGAAGAAAACAGAGGAAGAAAATTCAGAGTAGAAGCTTCATAGAAGGACATTGAAGTTACAGATGCCATTTAACCCTTTGGGAGAAAGTGATTCCACCACTTTACCGAGTAAATCCCACCAGAACTGAAGCATCTTTGGGACCCTAAAACCCAACACACTATCTGAAAGGATCTCCCCAACACCGGAATACAGGAGTACCTCGGAGGCCGCACCTGGGGAGACTCAGCACAATGGGATATCGAGATGCCTTCACAGGGAGACGCCATTGCGGTTTGCTGGCCAGCGCCAGGTGGGACTCGCTGACCTGACGAGGCGGACGGAGCGGCGGTGGAGATGCCGCTGCACGAAGCAGAGAGGGAGGCCACAGTATTGAGCGAAGGGGTTCCGATGAGTGAAGGAGTGAAAGCGACGCGAGAAGGAGGTTGTCGGTACCTGCAGCGGCCATCTTGATTCCGGAGCCGCCGAGAAGCGGACAGCCCGCGGCATCAGTCGCCTGAGGTACCCCTGTGCTCCCCTCCTCCAGCATCTTCTCACATCTTATATCCCTGCCACGGTCTTACCTGTCCTGGGTGGAGGATGTAGGAACTGATTCTGGCCGGGTGTCTCCTCCTCCCTCCCGATTACTCTTTTGGCGCCAAGGTCCGCCATCTTGCAGAGTCACAGAACTACCCTTGGGTGCAGTACTATACTAGCTTCGCTGCTCGGCACTAGCAAGACCCCAAGCTACCCCCCAAAATCGAGAGGAAACATCCTTAGGGCAGAGGATTCTGCTGATCGAGGAGTGAGCTATATGATGTAGCTCCCCGGGTCTCATGTGCACCCCCCCGCGGCCAAATATTAGCCTTTAAGAACCGTTAATGTTCATGGGCAAATCCAAAAAACGCTCATAAGTACCCCCAGACCCTACAGTTCATTCTGCAGATATGGATCGTTTCTTAACTACAAATAAGAAACACAGAAACACCAGATCTCAGTCCTCCACTAAGATCCCAGGAGAACGTTTCTCTTCACAAGATTCACTATCCTCACATAGCTCTCCTGAAAGGGCAACAGAGGAAGGGGATGACAGTAACGAACTCTCTGATGACCTGAATATACACGATCTTAGTAAATTTATTAGAACTCTCCCCACTAAAATAGACTTGGAGAAATTTGCTTGCAGAATAGAAAACTCTTATAAAAAGGAACTCCATGCTCTAAAATCTGAATTTACATCTAGAGCGGAAGATGTGGAGAAATCTCAGGAACTCATATTGCAAGAACTACAAACTCACAGGGAGGTTATAACAAGTCACACTTTGAGACTGGAAGAATTAGCTACTGGAATGGAGGACCTAGAAAATCGTAACAGACGTAATAACATCAGGATCCGTGGTCTCCCTGAGTCCATAAGTCCTTCCGAACTGGACCCCACAGTACAGAAACAATTTCTTGAAATTTTAAATGATGAGGGCGTAGGTTCCATAGAATTTGATCGGATCCACAGATCCCTAGGACCACAACCACAATCGGACTCAAGGCCCAGGGACGTCATTTGCAGAGTACATTACTATAAAATCAAATAATCTATCATGCTGGTTGCTAGACAGAAAGGCACAATTCACTACTGTGGAGCACAGATTCTTAGGGTACCGTCACACAGTGGCATTTTGATCGCTACAACGGCACGATCCGTGACGTTCCAGCGATATATCCGTGACGTTCCAGCGATATAGTTACGATCTCGCTGTGTCTGACACGCTCCTGCGATCAGGGACCCCGCTGAGAATCGTACGTCGTAGCAGATCGTTTGAAACTTTCTTTCGTTGTCTAGTGTCCCGCTATGTCGGCATGATCGCATGGTGTAACAAAGGTGTGCACGATATTGTATACGATGTGCGCATAGTAACCAATGGCTTCTACATCGCACATACGTCATGAAATTATCGCTCCAGCGTCGTACATTGCAAAGTGTGACAGCAGTCTACGACGCTGGAGCGATATTGTTACGATGCTGGAGCGTCACGGATCGTGCCGTCGTAGCCATCAAAATGCCACTGTGTGACGGTACCCTAATACTTTCAGACCTATCTAGACGGACTCTACAATTAAGAGCCTTGCGACCATTATTGTCTCTCCTTCAGGGAAAAGATATCCCTTATAAATGGGGCTTTCCATTCCAACTGATAGCCTTTAAAGGAGGGAAAACATCTACTTTCCGTAAGCTAGGTGACCTGACCAACTTCTTAGGTGCCTTCGAGTTGCCGATGACTGACCTGCCTGACTGGCCAAGCTCCCCTCAGCTTCCAGATATAAAACCGAGATGGTTAAACCCTTTACCCCCAAGGGTGGTTTGCACGTTATGGACCGGGCCAATTTTTACAATTCTGACCACTGTCCCTTTATGAGGTTATAACTCTGGAATGCTTCAACGGATCCCGGTGATTCTGACATTGTTTTCTCGTGACATATTGTACTTCATGATAGTGGTAAAATTTCTTTGATATTACCTGCGTTTATTTGTGAAAAAAAAAAACGGAAATTTGCCAAAATTTTGAAAATTTCGCAATTTTCCAAAATTTGAATTTTTATGCAATTAAATCACAGAGAGATTCATACAAAATACTTAATAAGTAACATTTCCCACATGTCTACTTTACATCAGCACAATTTTGGAACCAAAATTTTTTTTGTTAGGGAGTTATAAGGGTTAAAATTTGACCAGCAATTTCTCATTTTTACAACACCATTTTATTTTAGGGACCACATCTCATTTGAAGTCATTTTTAGGGGTCTATATGATATAAAATACCCAAGTGTGACACCATTCTAAAAACTGCACCCCCTCAAGGTTCTCAAAACCACATTCAAGAAGTTTATTAACCCTTCAGGTGTTTCACAGAAATTTTTGGAATGTTTAAATAAAAATTAACTTAACTTTTTTTCACAAAAAAATTACTTCAGCTCCAATTTGTTTTATTTTACCAAGGGTTACAGGAGAAAATGGACCCCAAACCTTGTTGTACAATTTGTCCTGAGTACGCCAATACCCCATATGCGGGGGTAAACTGTTGTGAATTCTGTTTTTGGGCTCCCTCTGGTGGTTACAGATGGTACTGGGTGACTTGTGTTCTCTGCGGTCTCTGGTGTCCACCTGTTCCATCAGGATATGGGAGTTTCCTATTTAACCTGGCCTTCTTGTCATTTCCTCGCCGGCTATCAGTGTGTCTTGTTACCTCTGCTTCCCGCTTCTGTAATCTTCAGGACAAGCTAAGTTTTGATTTTCTTGTTCCACGTTTAGCTTTATTTTTTGTCTTAGTCCAGCTTGCTGATATGTGATTCCTTGCTGCTGGTTGCTCTAGTGGGCTGAAATTACTCCTCATGTTCCATGAGTTGGCACATGAGTTCAAGTAATTTCAGGATGGTTTTTTGTAGGGTTTTTCGCTGACCGCGCAGTTCACTTTTGTATCCTCTGCTATCTAGCTTTAGCGGGCCTCATTTTGCTGAATCTGTTTTCATCACTATGTATGTGCTTTCCTCTCATTTCACCGTCATTACATGTGGGGGGCTGCTATTTCTGTGGGGTGTTTCTCTGGAGGCAAGAGAGGTCTGTGTTTCTTCTAATAGGGGAAGTTAGTCCTTCGGCTGGCGCGAGACGTCTAGGAATCATCGTAGGCACGTTCCCCGGCTACTACTAGTTGTGTGTTTAGGTTCAGGATCGCAGTCAGCTCAGGTTCCATCACCCTAGAGCTCGTTTTGTTTTTGTGCTTGTCCTTTTGTGATCCCCTGCCATTGGGATCATGACAGTATAGCCGGCCCGAAAAGTGGTAATCGTATTGGCTGAAGTAGGAGGAAAAGTAGTCTGAGGAAGTTTTTTTTTTTTTTTTTTTTCTCTCTCTCCTCAGAGTTTGCTGCCTAGCCTTAATTGCAGCCTGGCTGCTTCTTACCTCCTCTTAATCCTTGAATTGCTCTGACCTCAGCTGTTTATCATGGACGTCCAGAGTTTGGCTTCCAGCCTGAATAATCTTGCTGCTAAGGTTCAAAATATACAAGATTTTGTTGTACATGCTCCTATGTCTGAACCTAGAATTCCTATCCCAGAGTTTTTTTCTGGAGATAGATCTAGTTTTCTGAATTTTAGGAACAATTGCAAGTTGCTTCTTTCTTTGAAATCTCGCTCCTCTGGAGACCCTGCTCAGCAGGTCAAGATTGTTATATCTTTCCTGCGGGGTGACCCTCAGAATTGGGCATTTGCATTGGCACCAGGGGATCCTGCGTTGCTCAATGTGGATGCGTTTTTTCTGCCATTGGGTTTGCTCTATGAGGAACCTAACCTAGAGATTCAGGCTGAAAAAGCTTTATTGGCTCTCTCTAAGGGGCAAGATGAAGCAGAAATATATTGTCAGAAATTTCGGAAATGGTCGGTGCTTACTCAGTGGAATGAGTGCGCCCTGGCTGCAAAATTCAGAGATGGCCGTTCTGAGGCCATTAAAGATGTTATGGTGGGGTTCCCTGCGCCTACAGGTCTGAATGAGTCTATGACTATGGCTATTCAGATTGATCGGCGTTTACGGGAGCGCAAACCTGTGCACCATTTAGCGGTGTCTTCTGAACAGGCACCTGAGACAATGCAATGTGATAGAATTCAGTCCAGAAGTGAACGGCAAAACTATAGGCGGAAAAATGGGTTGTGTTTTTATTGTGGTGATTCAGCTCATGTTATATCAGCATGCTCTAAACGCACAAAAAAGGTTGATAAGTCTGTTGCCATTAGTACTCTACAGTCTAAGTTCATTCTGTCTGTGACTCTGATTTGTTCATTATCATCCATTTCCGTCGATGCCTATGTGGATTCAGGCGCTGCCCTGAGTCTTATGGATTGGTCATTTGCCAACCGCTGTGGGTTTAGTCTGGAGCCTCTGGAAGTCCCTATTCCTTTGAAAGGAATTGACTCTACACCTTTGGCTATGAATAAACCTCAGTACTGGACACAAGTGACCATGCGTATAACTCCCGTTCATCAGGAGGTGATTGCTTCCTGGTACTGTATAATTTACATGATGTCTTAGTGCTTGGTCTGCCATGGTTACAAACTCATAACCCAGTCCTGGACTGGAAAACAATGTCTGTGTTAAGCTGGGGATGTCAGGGGGTTCATGATGATGCATCTCCGATTTCTATCGCTTCATCTACTCCTTCTGAGGTTCCTGTATTTTTGTCTGATTATCGGGATGTTTTTGAGGAGCCTAAGCTCAGTTCGCTTCCTCCTCATAGGGATTGCGATTGTGCTATAGATTTGATTCCTGGCAGTAAATTTCCTAAAGGTCGTTTGTTCAATCTGTCAGTGCCAGAGCATACTGCTATGCGGGATTATGTTAAGGAGTCCTTGGAAAAGGGACATATCCGTCCATCTTCGTCCCCTTTGGGAGCAGGTTTTTTTTTCGTGGCCAAAAAGATGGTTCCTTGAGGCCTTGTATAGATTATCATCTTTTGAATAAGATTACAGTCAAATATCAGTATCCTTTGCCATTGTTGACTGATTTGTTCGCTCGCATTAAGGGGGCTAAATGGTTCACTAAGATTGATCTTCGGGGTGCGTATAATCTTGTGCGGATAAAGCAGGGTGATGAGTGGAAAACCGCATTTAATACGCCTGAGGGCCATTTTGAGTATTTGGTGATGCCTTTTGGACTTTCTAATGCTCCTTCTGTCTTCCAGTCCTTTATGCACGATATTTTCTGTGAATATCTGGATAAATTTATGATTGTGTATTTGGATGATGTTTTGGTTTTTTCTGATGACTGGGAGTCCCATGTTCAGCAGGTCAGGAAGGTGTTTCAGGTCCTGCGGGCCAATTCTTTGTTTGTAAAAGGTTCAAAGTGTCTCTTTGGAGTCCAGAAGATTTCTTTTTTGGGGTATATTTTTTCCCCTTCTACTATTGAGATGGATCCCGTCAAGGTTCAGGCTATTTGTGACTGGACGCAGCCTATATCTCTTAAGAGTCTACAGAAGTTCTTCGGCTTTGCTAATTTTTATTGTCGTTTCATAACTAATTTTTCTAGTGTTGTTAAGCCTTTGACGGATTTGACTAAGAAGGGTGCTGATGTTGCTGATTGGTCTCCTGCGGCTGTGGAGGCCTTTCGGGAACTTAAGCGCCGGTTTTCTTCTGCTCCTGTGTTGCATCAGCCAGATGTTTCGCTTCCTTTTCAGGTTGAGGTTGATGCTTCCGAGATTGGAGCGGGGGCGGTTTTGTCACAGAGAAGCTCCGATGGCTCAGTGATGAAGCCATGTGCGTTCTTTTCTAGAAAATTTTCGCCCACTGAGCGGAATTATGATGTTGGTAATCGGGAGCTTTTGGCCATGAAGTGGGCATTTGAGGAGTGGCGTCATTGGCTTGAGGGTGCTAGACATCGTGTGGTGGTCTTGACTGATCACCAAAATCTGATTTACCTTGAGTCTGCCAAGCGTCTGAATCCTAGACAGGCTCGTTGGTCACTGTTTTTCTCCCGTTTTAATTTTGTGGTTTCATACCTGCCAGGTTCAAGGAATGTGAAGGCGGATGCTCTTTCTAGGAGTTTTGTGCCTGACTCCCCTGGAAATTCTGAGCCCACTGGTATCCTTAGGGATGGGGTGATTTTGTCGGCTGTCTCCCCAGACTTGCGACGTGCTTTGCAGGAGTTTCAGGCAGATAAACCTGATCGTTGTCCGCCTGAAAGACTGTTTGTTCCGGATAATTGGACCAGTAGAGTCATCTCCGAGGTCCATTCTTCTGTGTTGGCAGGTCATCCTGGAATATTTGGTACTAGAGACTTGGTGGCCAGGTCTTTTTGGTGGCCTTCCTTGTCGAGGGATGTGCGTTCTTTTGTGCAGTCTTGTGAAGTTTGCGCTCGGGCTAAGCCTTGCTGTTCTCGGGCCAGTGGATTGTTGTCACCTTTGCCTATCCCGAAGAGGCCTTGGACGCACATTTCCATGGACTTTATTTCGGATCTCCCTGTCTCTCAAAAAATGTCCGTCATCTGGGTTGTGTGTGACCGCTTTTCTAAGATGGTTCATCTGGTACCCTTGCCTAAGTTACCTTCCTCCTCTGAGTTACATAGTTAGTAAGGCCGAAAAAAGACATTTGTCCATCCAGTTCAGCCTATATTCCATCATAATAAATACCCAGATCTACGTCCTTCTACAGAACCTAATAATTGTATGATACAATATTGTTCTGCTCCAGGAAGACATCCAGGCCTCTCTTGAACCCCTCGACTGAGTTCGCCATCACCACCTCCTCAGGCAAGCAATTCCAGATTCTCACTGCCCTAACAGTAAAGAATCCTCTTCTATGTTGGTGGAAAAACCTTCTCTCCTCCAGACGCAAAGAATGCCCCCTTGTGCCCGTCACCTTCCTTGGTATAAACAGATCCTCAGCGAGATATTTGTATTGTCCCCTTATATACTTATACATGGTTATTAGATCGCCCCTCAGTCGTCTTTTTTCTAGACTAAATAATCCTAATTTCGCTAATCTATCTGGGTATTGTAGTTCTCCCATCCCCTTTATTAATTTTGTTGCCCTCCTTTGTACTCTCTCTAGTTCCATTATATCCTTCCTGAGCACCGGTGCCCAAAACTGGACACAGTACTCCATGTGCGGTCTAACTAGGGATTTGTACAGAGGCAGTGTAATGCTCTCATCATGTGTATCCAGACCTCTTTTAATGCACCCCATGATCCTGTTTGCCTTGGCAGCTGCTGCCTGGCACTGGCTGCTCCAGGTAAGTTTATCATTAACTAGGATCCCCAAGTCCTTCTCCCTGTCAGATTTACCCAGTGGTTTCCCGTTCAGTGTGTAATGGTGATATTGATTCCCTCTTCCCATGTGTATAACCTTACATTTATCATTGTTAAACCTCATCTGCCACCTTTCAGCCCAAGTTTCCAACTTATCCAGATCCATCTGTAGCAGAATACTATCTTCTCTTGTATTAACTGCTTTACATAGTTTTGTATCATCTGCAAATATCGATATTTTACTGTGTAAACCTTCTACCAGATCATTAATGAATATGTTGAAGAGAACAGGTCCCAATACTGACCCCTGCGGTACCCCACTGGTCACAGCGACCCAGTTAGAGACTATACCATTTATAACCACCCTCTGCTTTCTATCACTAAGCCAGTTACTAACCCATTTACACACATTTTCCCCCAGACCAAGCATTCTCATTTTGTGTACCAACCTCTTGTGCGGCACGGTATCAAACGCTTTGGAAAAATCGAGATATACCACGTCCAATGACTCACCGTGGTCCAGTCTATAGCTTACCTCTTCATAAAAACTGATTAGATTGGTTTGACAGGAGCGATTTCTCATAAACCCATGCTGATATGGAGTTAAACAGTTATTCTCATTGAGATAATCCAGAATAACATCCCTCAGAAACCCTTCAAATATTTTACCAACAATAGAGGTTAGACTTACTGGCCTATAATTTCCAGGTTCACTTTTAGAGCCCTTTTTGAATATTGGCACCACATTTGCTATGCGCCAGTCCTGCGGAACAGACCCTGTCGCTATAGAGTCACTAAAAATAAGAAATAATGGTTTATCTATTACATTACTTAGTTCTCTTAGTACTCGTGGGTGTATGCCATCCGGACCCGGAGATTTATCTATTTTAATCTTATTTAGCCGGTTTCGCACCTCTTCTTGGGTTAGATTGGTGACCCTTAATATAGGGTTTTCATTGTTTCTTGGGATTTCACCTAGCATTTCATTTTCCACCGTGAATACCGTGGAGAAGAAGGTGTTTAATATGTTAGCTTTTTCCTCGTCATCTACAACCATTCTTTCCTCACTATTTTTTAAGGGGCCTACATTTTCAGTTTTTATTCTTTTACTATTGATATAGTTGAAGAACAGTTTGGGATTAGTTTTACTCTCCTTAGCAATGTGCTTCTCTGTTTCCTTTTTGGCAGCTTTAATTAGTTTTTTAGATAAAGTATTTTTCTCCCTATAGTTTTTTAGAGCTTCAATGGTGCCATCCTGCTTTAGTAGTGCAAATGCTTTCTTTTTACTGTTTATTGCCTGTCTTACTTCTTTGTTTAGCCACATTGGGTTTTTCCTATTTCTAGTCCTTTTATTCCCACAAGGTATAAACCGCTTACACTGCCTATTTAGGATGTTCTTAAACATTTCCCATTTATTATCTGTATTCTTATTTCTGAGGATATTGTCCCAGTCTACCAGATTAAGGGCATCTCTAAACTGGTCAAACTTTGCCTTCCTAAAGTTCAGTGTTTTTGTGACTCCCTGACAAGTCCCCCTAGTGAAAGACAGGTGAAACTGCACAATATTGTGGTCGCTATTTCCTAAATGCCCAACCACCTGCAGATTTGTTATTCTGTCAGGTCTATTAGATAGTATTAGGTCTAAAAGTGCTGCTCCTCTGGTTGGATTCTGCACCAATTGTGAAAGATAATTTTTCTTGGTTATTAGCAGAAACCTGTTGCCTTTATGGGTTTCACAGGTTTCTGTTTCCCAGTTAATATCCGGGTAGTTAAAGTCCCCCATAACCAGGACCTCATTATGGGTTGCAGCTTCATCTATCTGCTTTAGAAGTAGACTTTCCATGCTTTCTGTTATATTTGGGGGTTTGTAACAGACCCCAATGAGAATTTTGTTACCATTTTTCCCTCCATGAATTTCAACCCATATGGACTCGACATCCTCATTCCCTTCGCTAATATCCTCCCTTAAAGTGGACTTTAGACAAGACTTTACATAGAGACAAACCCCCCCTCCTCTCCGATTTTTACGATCCTTTCTAAACAGACTGTAACCCTGTAAGTTAACTGCCCAGTCATAGCTTTCATCTAACCATGTCTCGGTTATTCCCACTATGTCAAAGTTACCTGTAGATATTTCTGCTTCTAGTTCTTCCATCTTGTTTGTCAGGCTTCTGGCGTTTGCGAGCATGCAGTTTAGAGGATTTTGTTTTGTTCCAATCTCCTCACTGTGGATTGTTTTAGAAATGTTCTTACCTCCCTTCTGAGTATGTTTTCCTGGGTCATCTTTGTTCGAGTCTAATGTTTTTCTTCCCGTCCCCTCTACTTCTAGTTTAACGCCCTCCTGATGAGTGTAGCGAGTCTTCTGGCGAATGTGTGTTTCCCAGGTTTGTTGAGGTGTAGTCCGTCTCTGGCGAGGAGTCCATCATACCAGTAATTCACACCGTGGTCCAGGAATCCAAATCCTTGTTGTCTGCACCATCGTCTTAGCCAGTTGTTTGCATCAAGGATCCTGTTCCATCTCCTGGTGCCATGCCCGTCTACTGGAAGGATAGAAGAAAAAACTACCTGTGCATCCAGTTCCTTTACTTTCTTCCCCAACTCTTCAAAGTCCTTGCAGATTGTCGGTAGGTCCTTCCTTGCCGTGTCATTGGTGCCAACATGTATCAGAAGAAATGGGTGGACGTCCTTGGAGCTGAAGAGCTTTGGTATCCTATCGGTCACATCCTTGATCATCGCACCTGGAAGGCAGCATACTTCTCTTGCAGTTATGTCCGGTCTGCAGATGGCTGCTTCGGTGCCTCTCAGTAGTGAGTCTCCCACCACCACCACTCTTCGTTGCTTCTTGGCTGTACTTTTTGCTGTCACTTGTTGCTGTGTGCCCTTTTCTTTTTTGCTTGCTGGTATTGCTTCATTCTTAGGTGTGCCATCTTCATCCTCTACAAAGATTTGATATCGGTT
This sequence comes from Ranitomeya imitator, assembly GCF_032444005.1. Classification (NCBI taxonomy): domain Eukaryota; kingdom Metazoa; phylum Chordata; class Amphibia; order Anura; family Dendrobatidae; genus Ranitomeya; species Ranitomeya imitator. The sequence continues at coordinate 112,258,639 of NC_091291.1, read as the reverse complement.
CTTCAGTTGTGTGGTTGGTGATTTCTCCATGGTCTTCTTGCTTCTTTTGGTCACATGCTTCCACTCATCTGCTTTTGGAGGTTCTCTGACACTTTTTGCACCTTCTGTGACCAGTAGAGATGCTTCTGTTCTGTCTAGAAAGTCTTCATTCTCTTTGATGAGTTTCAAAGTTGCTATTCTTTCTTCCAGACCCCGCACCTTTTCTTCTAAAAGGGCCACTAGTCTACACTTCTGACAGGTGAAATTGGATTCTTCTTCTGGTCGATCTGTGAACATGTAGCACATGCTGCAGCTCACCATGTAGGTTGTCACATCTGCCATGTTGCTCCTAGATCCTGAGATCCAGAGTTGGTCCCTCTGTTTTTTCAGAACGTGGTTCGTTTGCATGGGATTCCGGAGAACATCGTTTCTGACAGGGGATCCCAGTTTGTGTCTAGATTTTGGCGGACGTTCTGTGCTAAGATGGGCATTGATTTGTCCTTTTCGTCTGCATTCCATCCTCAGACGAATGGCCAGACGGAACGAACTAATCAGACCTTGGAAACTTATTTAAGGTGTTTTGTTTCTGCTGATCAAGATGACTGGGTTACCTTTTTGCCGCTTGCCGAATTTGCCCTTAATAATCAGACTAGTTCTGCTACCTTGGTTTCTCCTTTCTTTTGTAATTCGGGGTTTCATCCTCGTTTTTCCTCTGGTCTTGTGGAGCCTTCTGATTGTCCTGGAGTGGACATGGTGGTGGATAGGTTGCATCAGATTTGGAGTCATGTGGTGGACAATTTGAAGTTGTCCCAGGAGAGGGCTCAGCAGTTTGCTAATCGCCGTCGCCGCGTGGGTCCTCGACTTCGTGTTGGGGACTTGGTGTGGTTGTCTTCTCGTTTTGTTCCTATGAAGGTCTCTTCTCCTAAGTTCAAGCCTCGGTTCATCGGTCCCTATAGGATCTTGGAAATTCTTAACCCTGTGTCGTTTCGTTTGGATCTCCCGGCATCGTTTGCTATTCATAATGTGTTCCATCGGTCGTTGTTGCGGAAGTATGAGGAACCTGTTGTTCCTTCGCTTGAGCCTCCTGCTCCGGTGCTGGTGGAGGGAGAATTGGAGTATGTTGTGGAGAAGATCTTGGATTCTCGTGTTTCCAGACGGAAACTCCAATATTTGGTCAAGTGGAAGGGTTATGGTCAGGAGGATAATTCTTGGGTGGTTGCCTCTGATGTTCATGCTGCTGATTTGGTCCGTGCTTTTCATGGGGCTCATCCTGGTCGCCCTGGTGGTTCTCGTGAGGGTTCGGTGACCCCTCCTCAAGGGGGGGGTACTGTTGTGAATTCTGTTTTTGGGCTCCCTCTGGTGGTTACAGATGGTACTGGGTGACTTGTGTTCTCTGTGGTCTCTGGTGTCCACCTGTTCCATCAGGATATGGGAGTTTCCTATTTATCCTGGCCTTCTTGTCATTTCCTCGCCGGCTATCAATGTAATCAGTGTGTCTTGTTACCTCTGCTTCCCGCTTCTGTAATCTTCAGGACAAGCTAAGTTTTGATTTTCTTGTTCCACGTTTAGCTTTATTTTTTGTCTTAGTCCAGCTTGCAGATATGTGATTCCTTGCTGCTGGTTGCTCTAGTGGGCTGAAATTACTCCTCATGTTCCATGAGTTGGCACATGAGTTCAAGTAATTTCAGGATGGTTTTTTGTAGGGTTTTTCGCTAACCGCGCAGTTCACTTTTGTATCCTCTGCTATCTAGCTTTAGCGGGCCTCATTTTGCTGAATCTGTTTTCATCACTACGTATGTGCTTTCCTCTCATTTCACCGTCATTACATGTGGGGGGCTGCTATTTCTGTGGGGTGTTTCTCTGGAGGCAAGAGAGGTCTGTGTTTCTTCTAATAGGGGAAGTTAGTCCTTCGGCTGGCGCGAGACGTCTAGGAATCATCGTAGGCACGTTCCCCGGCTACTACTAGTTGTGTGTTTAGGTTCAGGATCGCAGTCAGCTCAGGTTCCATCACCCTAGAGCTCGTTTTGTTTTTGTGCTTGTCCTTTTGTGATCCCCTGCCATTGGGATCATGACAGTAAACCACTGTTTGGGCGCATGGGAGAGCTCGGAAGGGAAGGAGCGCCATTTGACCTTTCAATGCAAAATTGACAGGAATTGAGATGGGACGCCATGTTGCGTTTGGAGAGCCACTGATGTGCCTAAACATTGAAACCCCCCACAAGTGACACCATTTTGGAAAGTAGACCCCCTAAGGAACTTATCTAGATGTGTTGTGAGAACTTTGAGCCCCCAAGTGTTTCACTACAGTTTATAACGCAGAGCCATGAAAATAAAAAATTCCCCCCAAAATTATTTTTTAGCCCCCAGTTTTGTATTTTCTCGAGGGTAACAGGAGAAATTGGACCCCAAAAGTTGTTGTCCAATTTGTCCTGAGTGCGTTGATACCCCATATGTGGGGGAAAACCACCGTTTGGGCGCATGGAAGGGCTCGGAAGGGAAAGAGCCCCATTTGGAATGCAGACTTAGATGGAATGGTCTGCAGGCGTCACATTGCATTTGCAGAGCCCCTAATGTACCTAAACAGTAGAAACCCCCCACAAGTGACCCCATATTGGAAACTAGACCCCCCACGAACTTATCTAGATGTGTTGTGAGAACTTTGAGCCCCCAAGTGTTTCACTACAGTTTATAACGCAGAGCCGAGAAAATAAAAAATCTTTTTTTTTCCCCACAAAAATTATTTTTTAGCCCCCAGTTTTGTATTTTCCCAAGGGTAACAGGAGAAATTGGACCCCAAAAGTTGTTGTCCAATTTGTCCTGGGTACGCTGATACCCCATATGTTGGGGTAAACTCCTGTTTTGGGACACGGGAGAGCTCGGAAGGGAAGTAGCACTGTTTTACTTTTTCAACGCAGAATTGGCTGGAATTGAGATCGGATGCCATGTCGCGTTTGGAGAGCCCCTGATGTGCCTAAACAGTGGAAACCCCCCAATTATAACTGAAACCCTAATCCAAACACACCCCTAACCCTAATTCCAACGGTAACCCTAACCACACCTCTAACTCAGACACACCCCTAACCCTAATCCCAACCCTATTCCCAACCGCAAATGTAATCCAAACCCTAACTTTAGCCCCCAACCCTAACTGTAGCCCCAACCCTAACCCTAGCCCTAACCCTAGCCCTAACCCTAGCCATAACCCTAGCCATAACCCTAGCCCTGACCCTAGCCCTAACCCTAGCCCTAACCCTAATGGGAAAATGGAAATAAATACATTTTTTTAATTTTCCCTAACTAAGGGGGTGATGAAGGGGGGTTTGATTTACTTTTATAGCGGGTTTTTTGCGGATTTTTATGATTGGCAGCCGTCACACACTGAAAGACGCTTTTTATTGCAAAAAATATTTTTTGCGTTACCACATTTTGAGAGCTATACTTTTTCCATATTTGAGTCCACAGAGTCATGTGAGGTCTTTTTTTTTTGCGGGACAAGTTGACGTTTTTATTGGTAAGATTTTCGGGCACGTGACATTTTTTGATCGCTTTTTATTCCGATTTTTGTGAGGCAGAATGACCAAAAACCAGCTATTCATGAATTTCTTCTGGGGGAGGCGTTTATACCGTTCCGCGTTTGGTAAAATTGATAAAGCAGTTTTATTCTTCGGGTCAGTACGATTACAGCGATACCTCATATCATTTTTTTTATGTTTTGGCGCTTTTATACGATAACTATTTTATAGAAAAAATAATTATTTTTGCATCGCTTTATACTGAGGACTATAACTTTTTAATTTTTTCGCTTATGATGCTGTATGGTGGCTTGTTTTTTGCGGGACAAGATGACGCTTTCAGCGATACCATGGTTATTTATATCTGTCTTTTTGATCGCGTGTTATTCCACTTTTTGTTCGGCGGTATGATAATAAAGCATTGTTTTTTGTCTTTTTTTTTTTTCTTACGGTGTTTACTGAAGGGGTTAACTAGTGCACCAGTTTTATAGGTTGGGTCGTTACGGACGCGGCGATACTAAATATGTGTACTTTTATTGTTTGGTTTTTTTTATTTAGATAAAGAACTATATTTATGGGAATAATATTTTTTTTTTTTTTTCATTATTTAGGATTTTTTTTTTTTCTTTTTTACACACTTGGAATTTTTTTTTTTAACTTTTTTACTTTGTCCCGGGGGGGACATCACAGATCGGTGATCTGACAGTTTGCACAGCACTCTGTCAGATCACCGATCTGTCTCAGAGTGCTGCAGGCTTACCAAGCGCCTGCTCTGAGCAAGCACTTGACAAGCCACCTCACTCCCTGCAGGACCCGGATCCGCGGCCATATTGGATCCGGGCATGGAGCAGGGAGGGAGGTAGGAGACCCTTGCAGCAACGCGATCACATCGCGTTGCTGCTGGGGTCTCAGGGAAGCACGCAGGGAGCCCCCTCCCTGCGCGATGCTTCCCTGCACCGCCGGCACATCGCGATCATGTTTGATCGCGGTGTGCCGGGGGTTAATGTGCCGGGAGCGGTCCGTGACCGCTCCTGGCACATAGTGCCGGATGTCAGCTGCGATAAGCAGCTGAAACCCGGCCGCGCTCCCCCCGTGAGCGCGGCCGATCGCCCTGGACGTACTATTCCGTCCTTGGGAAGTAGGGCCCACCCCACATGGACGGAATAGTACGTCCATTGGCAGAAAGGGGTTAAAGGCCCAACGCTCCAAACAACACAAGAAACATGATTCCCCTTCCGACCAGACTTGAGGGGTTTCTTTCCTCATCTCTTTTGTTCTCAAAGTGAATTACACTAATCACACATATCCTACTGAGCTGTTTTAACTCTTGGATTATTATATGACTAGATGGTGGCCCGATTCTAACGCATCGGGTATTCTAGAATATGCATGTCCACGTAGTATATTGCCCAGTCACGTAGTATATTGCCTAGTCACATAGTATATTGCCCAGTCACGTAGTATATTGCCCAGTCACGTAGTATATTGCCCAGCCACGTAGTATATTGCCCAGTCACTTAGTATATTGCCCAGTCACTTAGTATATTGCCCAGTCACGTAGTATATTGCCCAGTCACGTAGTATATTGCCCAGTCACGTAGTATATTGCCCAGTCACGTAGTATATTGCCCAGTCACGTAGTATATTGCCCAGCCACGTAGTATATTGCCCAGTCACTTAGTATATTGCCCAGTCACGTAGTATATTGCCCAGCCACGTAGTATATTGCCCAGTCACGTAGTATATTGCCCAGTCACGTAGTATATAGCAGAGACACGTAGTACGGTATATTGCTCAGTCACGTAGTATACTGCCCAGGCACATAGTATATAGCAGAACCATGTAGTATATTGCCCAGTTACATAGTATATTGCCCAGTTACGGAGTATATTGTCCAGCCACATAGTATATTGCCCAGCACAGAGCCACGTAGTATATTGCCCAGCCACGTAGTATATTGCCCAGCCAAGTAGTATATTGCCCAGCCACATAGTATATAGCAGAGCCACGTAGTATATTGCCCAGCCACGTAGTATATTGCCCAGCCACGTAGTATATTGCCCAGCCACATAGTATATAGCAGAGCCACGTAGTATATTGCCCAGCCACATAGTATATTGCCCAGCACAGAGCCACGTAGTACAGTTAGGGCCAGAAATATTTGGACAGTGACACAATTTTCGCGAGTTGGGCTCTGCATGCCACCACATTGGATTTGAAATAAAACCTCTACAACAGAATTCAAGTGCAGATTGTAACGTTTAATTTGAAGGGTTGAACAAAAATATCTGATAGAAAATGTAGGAATTGTACACATTTCTTTACAAACACTCCACATTTTAGGAGGTCAAAAGTAATTGGACAAATAAACATAACCCAAACAAAATATTTTTATTTTCAATATTTTGTTGCAAATCCTTTGGAGGCAATCACTGCCTTAAGTCTGGAACCCATGGACATCACCAAACGCTGGGTTTCCTCCTTCTTAATGCTTTGCCAGGCCTTTACAGCCGCAGCCTTCAGGTCTTGCTTGTTTGTGGGTCTTTCCGTCTTAAGTCTGGATTTGAGCAAGTGAAATGCATGCTCAATTGGGTTTAGATCTGGAGATTGACTTGGCCATTGCAGAATGTTCCACTTTTTGGCACTCATGAACTCCTGGGTAGCTTTGGCTGTATGCTTGGGGTCATTGTCCATCTGTACTATGAAGCGCCGTCCAATCAACTTTGCAGCATTTGGCTGAATCTGGGCTGAAAGTATATCCCGGTACACTTCAGAATTCATCCGGCTACTCTTGTTTGCTCTTATGTCATCAATAAACACAAGTGACCCAGTGCCATTGAAAGCCATGCATGCCCATGCCATCACGTTGCCTCCACCATGTTTTACAGAGGATGTGGTGTGCCTTGGATCATGTGCCGTTCCCTTTCTTCTCCAAACTTTTTTCTTCCCATCATTCTGGTACAGGTTGATCTTTGTCTCATCTGTCCATAGAATACTTTTCCAGAACTGAGCTGGCTTCTTGAGGTGTTTTTCTGCAAATTTAACTCTGGCCTGTCTATTTTTGGTATTGATGAATGGTTTGCATCTAGATGTGAACCCTTTGTATTTACTGTCATGGAGTCTTCTCTTTACTGTTGACTTAGAGACAGATACACCTACTTCACTGAGAGTGTTCTGGACTTCAGTTGATGTTGTGAACGGGTTCTTCTTCACCAAATTAAGTATGCGGCGATCATCCACCACTGTTGTCATCCGTGGACGCCCAGGCCTTTTTGAGTTCCCAAGCTCACCAGTCAATTCCTTTTTTCTCAGAATGTACCCAACTGTTGATTTTGCTACTCCAAGCATGTCTGCTATCTCTCTGATGGATTTTTTATTTTTTTTCAGCCTCAGGATGTTCTGCTTCACCTCAATTGAGAGTTCCTTTGACCGCATGTTGTCTGCTCACAGCAACAGCTTCCAAATGCAAAACCACACACCTGGAATCCACCCCTGACCTTTTAACTACTTCATTGATTACAGGTTAACGAGGGAGACGCCTTCAGAGTTAATTGCAGCCCTTAGAGTCCATTGTCCAATTACTTTTGGTCCCTTGAAAAAGAGGACGCTATGCATTACAGAGCTATGATTCCTAAACCCTTTCTCCGATTTGGATGTGGAAACTATCATATTGCAGCTGGGAGTGTGCACTTTCAGCCCATATTATATATATAATTGTTTTTCTGAACATGTTTTTGTAAACAGCTAAAATAACAAAACTTGTGTCACTGTCCAAATATTTCTGGCCCTAACTGTATATTGCCCAGCCACGTACTATATTGCCCAGCCAAGTAGTATATTGCCCAGCCACATAGTATATAGCAGAGCCACGTAGTATATTGCCCAGGCACATAGTATATTGCCCAGCCACGTAGTATATTGCCCAGCCACGTAGTATATTGCCCAGCCACATAGTATATTGCCCAGCACAGAGCCACGTAGTATAGAGACGTAAAAAATAAACATATACTCACCTTCCGAAGGCCCATTGGAAGTCCTGCTATACTTACCATCCGCCGCCTTTGCCGCTCCTCGCCACGCTCACGGGCCCGCTCCATTGCAAGCGGCAAGGTCCTTGTCGTGCAGGACCTGCTGTGACGTCGCGGTCACATGACAGTGTAGCGGTCACATGACCGTGACGTCACGGCAGGTCATTTTCGCGCAGGCGCACAGGACTTGTGATGACGTCATGGTCACATGACTGTGACATCATGGCAGGTCCTTCTGCCACACCATCCGTGCGACCAGAACGTGCTGGTTGCATAGCGAGGAGTGGGAAAGGCGGCGTAGGTGAGTATATAATCATTTTTTTAATTATTTTTAACATTCAATGTTTTTACTATTGGCGCTGCATAGGCTGCGTCAATAGTAAAAAACTTGGTCACACAGGGTTAGTAGCAGCGGTAACGGACTGCATTACACCGCGGCATAACGCGGTCCGTTACCGCTGCCATTAACCGTGTGTGAGGGCAGACTGGAGGGGTGTATGCGGGCGCCGGGCAGTGAGTGCGGGGAGTAAGGAGCGGCCATTTTCTTCCGGAGTGTGCGCGTCGCTGATTGGTCGCGGCAGCCATGACAGGAAGCTGCCGAGACCAATCAGCGAACGAATAACCGTTACAGAAGGACAGACAGATGGAAGTACCCCTTAGACAATTATATAGTAGATGGAGACTGCCTATGTTCAGTCATATGAACCGTTTCCTTTCTAGCTAAATTTAAATTTCTTTCATTGACGTTTAGAATAATACTGAGGATCTGACAATCTAACTATCCTCTTTAAATTTTGTATTGTTTAGTTAGAATCTAAATTTAATTCAAATAGGTTTTAGATGTCAGGAATTGATGTTTGATCTTACACAATGTTATTTGATTGGTGATACGTTTTCAAGGCCGTGGGGGTGACGGAGAGACCGGACCTCGCCTTCGGCTTTCCCTCACCCAAACTGATGCGAGTGGTTGCATCCTAGTACATCACCACATCATGATTTCCTCCTCCAGGTGTTCACTCTCCACATCTTCACCTCCCCCTCTTGGCTTATATTCTACCCGTTTCTTTCTACTTTTCCTCTTAATCTTACTTTCCCAATCTCATAACTCATTCCCCGTCCAAAAATCATGTGCAGCGCCCCAGAGATCTGGTCGTTGCAGTAACATCGCTCTGCCACTAACGGGAGTGATGGTACGTCTGACTTCACTAAAGGAGTTCTACTGACCAGGTATCACCAAGCACACACTACACTTCACACTCCGGCTACTAGGGGGAGTAAAAGGCTTTATTTATTGGGCCACTCCTCACATTGGTAAAACTAAGGGTTGGACAGGAAGTTAGGGAGAACGAAGCCTGGGAGAGCTCCAGGGAGGACCTGTCAGAACTGGGAAATCTGGCAGGTACCTAGCGAAAGGACAGATTGTTACTGAACCGCGCCTGCACTACCTTGCGGCGGTATCTAAAGAAAGGACACAAAGCGAAGGATATTGCGGACAGAGAGAAAAAGAAATCAAGTACATGGGAGAGCCAGTCCAGTAGGAGTCGTGCCCCGAGAACGGCAACATCCTACTGAGGCGCATAGCCGGAGGCCGGAGCACCGAGGAATTAACAGTCTCCACGCATTACTTCAAACAGCGGCAGGACAGTTAATTACAGGTTGGCTGTCTACCATACAACACCTAAGAAGGACATAGGAGGCAATCGTGGGAGAGGGGCAACACTTGGGTTCCAGAATAACTCCAGGCCTATCTGTCATAAAGGTGCGTCCTAGCCATAACATACCTGGGGGACGGAGAAGAGAAAGATCTGGAAAGAACGAGAACAGAAGTTATGAGGACTATCCTGAATGCTCAGCAGGGAAGCACTACAACACACAGGCGCTAGTTGGTAGGCACTGATTTCCACCTGCAAAGGGAACTCTGGATGTGCCTTCGGAGCGGCCGGTCTCAGACAGCCCTGGTGACAGTGCCCTGGATTGAGGATCCTGAAACCTTCAGTAAAAGGTAAAGAAACTGAACCCTGTGTCCTCGTTACAGTGAATGGATCTCTGTCGGATCCTCTACATATACGTAACAGCACAAGGCAGGGGTGCCCTCTTTCACCTTTATTATACGTATTAACCATGGAACACTTAGCCATTGCGATTCGCAATAACCCATCCATAAAGGGAATGGAGATCCAATCAGAAGAACACAAATTGGCCCTGTTCACTGTTGATGTGCTTGTATACATTACCTCCCCTATAACCAGTATTCCCAATATCATATCAGAGCTGCGAAGATTTGGATCCCTGAGCAACTTTAAAATAAATTCACATAAATCAGAAATACTAAATATCTCACTTTCGCCCTCTCTGGTCTCTCAGTTGCAGTCCTCCTTTCCGTTTAGATGGCGGACGGACTCTCTTAGATATTTGGGCATTACATTAACTTCAAAAACACCACAATTATATGAGGCCAATTATAAAATAGCCCTTCGTAGAGCAGAGATGGATCTGGAAAAATTGAACAAATTACATTTATCCTGGCTTGGAAGGATTAATACCATTAAAATGGACTTACTACCACGCCTCCTTTATTTTTTCCAGACTATCCCAATGGCTCTTCCGCCTTGCTTCTTCTCCAGACTTAAGACAACAATCACAAGATATGTGTGGTCTGGCAAACGTTCGCGTCCTTCATATCAGCTTCTAAGCAGATCTAAACGAACAGGAGGACTGAGTCTCCCAAATTTCCATTTATATAATTATGCATCCCTTGGAACATGTATAACACATATCCCAAATCAAGACGAAAATGCCTCAACAACCATAACTTTAATACACAATTCCCATAGAATCCCAGGGAAAAAGTAAGGCATACCAAGTAAATAAATAAAATATAATATTTTATTAGAGAAAAATAATGACATTTAAAAAGACCAAAACATCTATATCAGACTAGAAACTGCCATTTAAAAACAAAGGCGGATAACAAAGCAGTGACAAATATACAAAAATTGACCTATTTATGCAAAAAAAAAAATTGCCAGAATAATTATCAAAAATTGCCAAAACAGGCTAATAAAAAAGCAAAGAATATGCGGATACATACATATAGAAACTATATATTTATAGTAAAGTGCAAAACAGTGCTAAAGACCTATAGCCATATGAAGGCAAAAACTAGTCCCAATACTTATAAAATATATAGAAACTACTGAAGCACAGTACTATAGTATGTTAGGTATACAAATGGATAAAGGGCCCGATCTCATATATATAAATACACCTCTGTGCTACAACCGCATATACATGCTATAATGACAAGGCAAAAGAGCATAAGACAATTACATAAGTAACTTACATGAATGCTAGGCAAGGCTATAAATCACGCTTGTGCCGCCACCCCTAAATCACAAGCGTGATTTATAGCCTTGCCTAGCATTCATGTAAGTTACTTATGTAATTGTCTTATGCCTTCATATGGCTATAGGTCTTTAGCACTGTTTTGCACTTTACTATAAATATATAGTTTCTATATGTATGTATCCGCGTATTCTTTGCTTTTATATTAGCCTGTTTTGGCAATTTTTGATAATTATTCTGGCAATTTTTTTTTTTGCATAAATAGGTCAATTTTTGTATATTTGTCACTGCTTTGTTATCCGCCTTTGTTTTTAAATGGCAGTTTCTAGTCTGATATAGATGTTTTGGTCTTTTTAAATTTCATTATTTTTCTCTAATAAAATATTATATTTTATTTATTTACTTGGTATGCCTTATTTTTTCCCTGGGATTCTATGGGAATTGTGTATTAAAATCCCTTGGAACATGCATACTAGATTTATTCCATCATAAACATAGTAAAAATAGGTAAGCTTAGAATCAAAGCTTTCATTGACCAACCCCTTAGCAAACATTTGGCAAAAGAAAAGCATACAAGAACAGAAAGGTGACCTTCCCTTTCTCACAAGAAACCTAGTTCTTTTTATCAAAAATGGTAACCAAAAACTTAATATCTCTTCCATCTTGGCCCTTTGACTCCGGTTATCGATAATCCAGATTTTCCCGCGGGCCTGGATAAAGTCATCCTCTTACACAAGCACAAAGATAGTTGCCCGATAATTTATGATTACATAACTCAATCCTCAATAAAGCCCCTGCGATCCCTCTTTGCTGAAACGGATCCCTCTCCCGGCACATGGTTCTTATATGAACAGATTAAGGGCTATATTAATAAGATATCTAAACAGACTAACATATTTAGGTCACTTACTCCCTTCGAGTCGGCCTGCTTGGATGTGAGCCCTCCGACGCATACAATATCGTTCCTATAAAAAATGTTCCAGGAGCACCAAATAACCACACTTAACTCTCCTGCATTTTTCTTGAGATGGGAAAATGAAACAAAACGCTAACACCAGAGGATAGAAATAAGAGCCTCCTCCACACGTTCAGATCTTCACTATGTGCAGATCACCAAGAGAGAAGTTATAAATTACTGACTTGGTGGTATAGATGCCCAGACAGTATCCACAGCATGTTTCCTACCACCCCAGATTTGTGCTGGAGGTGTTGGACGGCGAGGGGATCATATTCACATATTTGGTGGTCTTGCCCACCCATCCACAATTTTTGGGAGGCTGTCTTCGACCTCCATAACAAACTATCCTTTCACAAGATACAGCCTACAATGGAATTAGCTTTATTATCTATATGTGATCTCTCCATTGCCAAATTTAGGAGAGGCCTTCTTAGACACTTTCTAACAGCTGCACGCAACCTAAGACCCCGTTTGTTGTGAATTCTGTTGTCGAGCTCCCTCCTGTGGTCGTGAATGGTACTTCGGCGAGTTCTGTCTATGGGCTCCCTCTGGTGGCTATGAGTGAAGCTGCGGCTTCTGAGGTTCCTTACACAGGTGACGTGGTTTATCCTTTGGTTGGCTGCTCTATTTAACTCCTCTCAGATCGTTACTCCATGCCAGCTGTCAATGTTTTTGCATTCGTTCAGTTCGCTCCTGGATCTCTCTGGTGACCTGCCTTCTCCTGCAGAAGCTAAGTTCATTATAGTCTTATTTTGTTCTCTGTTTTCTTGTCCAGCTGGTTTTCATGATTTTGTCTTGCTAGCTGAAAGCTCTGGGATGCAGAGTCAGAGTTCCCACATCCCAGAGCTCGTCCTGTATGAGGTTTAACTATCAGGTCATTCCGGGTGCTCCTAACCACCAGGTCATAACAGTACAGCTGGCCCAAAGTATTAATGCATCTCAATAGAGGGATAAGAGAACTTCTGAGACCATTTTTTTTTTCTTTGCACTGTGTTTTGTTTCTCTTTTCCCCTAGACCTTTGGGTGGTTCAGGACACAGGTGTAGGTATGGACATTGAAGGTCGGTCCTCTTGTGTGGATCATCTCACTGCAAGGGTACAAAACATTCAAGATTTTGTGGTTCAGAATCTTATGTTAGAGCCTAGAATTCCTATTCCTGACGTATTTTCTGGGGATAGATCTAGGTTCTTGAATTTCAAAAATGTGTACTGTTTCTAGCTTTGAAACCCCGCTCCTCTGGTGACCCCGCTCAACAAGTAAAAATCATTATTTCTTTGTTGCGTGGTGACCCTCAAGACTGGGCATTTTCCCTTGCGCCAGGAGATCCTGCATTGCGTGATGTTGATGCGTTTTTTCTGGCGCTTGGATTGCTTTATGATGAACCTAATTCAGTGGATCAGGCAGAGAAAATCTTGCTGGCTTTGTGTCAGGGTCAGGATGAAGCGGAGGTGTACTGTCAGAAGTTTAGAAAGTGGTCTGTGCTTACTCAGTGGAATGAATGTGCCCTGGCAGCAATTTTCAGAAAGGATCTTTCTGAAGCCCTTAAGGATGTCATGGTGGGATTTCCCATGCCTGCTGGTCTGAATGAGTCTATGTCTTTGGCCATTCAGATCGATCGGCGCATGCGTGAGCGCAAAGCTGTGCACCATCTGGCGGTGTTCTCTGAGCATAGGCCTGAGCCTATGCAGTGTGATAGGACTTTGACCAGAGCTGAACGGCAAGAACACAGACGTCGGAATGGGCTGTGTTTTTACTGTGGTGATTCCACTCATGCTATCTCCGATTGTCCTAAGCGCACTAAGCGGTTCGCTAGGTCTGCCATCATTGGTACGGTACAGTCTAAATTTCTTTTGTCCGTTACTCTGATTTGCTCTCTGTCGTCCTATTCTGTAATGGCATTTGTTGATTCAGGCGCTGCCCTGAATTTGATGTACTTGGAGTTTGCCAGGCGTTGTGGTTTTTTCTTGGAGCCCTTGCAGTATCCTATTCCATTGAGAGGAATTGATGCTGCGCCTTTGGCCAAGAATAAGCCTCAGTACTGGACTCAATTGACCATGTGAATGGCTCCTGCACATCAGGAGGATATTCGCTTTTTGGTGTTGCATAATCTGCATGATGTGGTCGTTTTGGGGTTGCCATGGCTACAGGTCCACAACCCAGTATTGGATTGGAAATCTATGTCTGTGTCCAGCTGGGGTTGTCAGGGGGTACATGGTGATGTTCCATTGCTGTCAATTTCGCCTTCCACTCCTTCTGAAGTCCCTGAGTTTTTATCAGATTACCGGGATGTATTTGAAGAGCCCAAATCCGGTGCCCTACCCCCTCATAGGGATTGCAAATGTGCTATTAATTTGATTCCTGGTAGTAAGTTTCCTAAGGGCCGTCTGTTTAATTTATCTGTGCCAGAACACGCCGCTATGCGGAGTTATATAAAGGAATCCTTGGAGAAGGGTCATATTCGTCCGTCGTCATCACCATTGGGAGCAGGGTTCTTTTTTTTTAACCAAGAAGGATGGTTCTTTGAGACCTTGTATTGATTACCGCCTTCTTAATAAGATCACAGTCAAATTTCAGTATCCTTTGCCGCTGCTGTCTGATTTGTTTGCTCGGATTAAGGGGGCTAGCTGAAAATGTAGGCCCCTTAAAAAATAGTGAGGAAAGAATGGTTGTAGATGACGAGGAAAAAGCTAACATATTAAACACCTTCTTCTCCACGGTATTCACGGTGGAAAATGAAATGCTAGGTGAAATCCCAAGAAACAATGAAAACCCTATATTAAGGGTCACCAATCTAACCCAAGAAGAGGTGCGAAACCGGCTAAATAAGATTAAAATAGATAAATCTCCGGGTCCGGATGGCATACACCCACGAGTACTAAGAGAACTAAGTAATGTAATAGATAAACCATTATTTCTTATTTTTAGTGACTCTATAGCGACAGGGTCTATTCCGCAGGACTGGCGCATAGCAAATGTGGTGCCAATATTCAAAAAGGGCTCTAAAAGTGAACCTGGAAATTATAGGCCAGTAAGTCTAACCTCTATTGTTGGTAAAATATTTGAAGGGTTTCTGAGGGATGTTATTCTGGATTATCTCAATGAGAATAACTGTTTAACTCCATATCAGCATGGGTTTATGAGAAATCGCTCCTGTCAAACCAATCTAATCAGTTTTTATGAAGAGGTAAGCTATAGGCTGGACCACGGTGAGTCATTGGACGTGGTATATCTCGATTTTTCCAAAGCGTTTGATACCGTGCCACACAAGAGGTTGGTACACAAAATGAGAATGCTTGGCCTGGGGGAAAATGTGTGTAAATGGGTTAGTAACTGGCTTAGTGATAGAAAGCAGAGGGTGGTTATAAATGGTATAGTCTCTAACTGGGTCGCTGTGACCAGTGGGGTACCGCAGGGGTCAGTATTGGGACCTGTTCTCTTCAACATATTCATTAATGATCTGGTAGAAGGTTTACACAGTAAAATATCGATATTTGCAGATGATACAAAACTATGTAAAGCAGTTAATACAAGAGAAGATAGTATTCTGCTACAGATGGATCTGGATAAGTTGGAAACTTGGGCTGAAAGGTGGCAGATGAGGTTTAACAATGATAAATGTAAGGTTATACACATGGGAAGAAGGAATCAATATCACCATTACACACTGAACGGGAAACCACTGGGTAAATCTGACAGGGAGAAGGACTTGGGGATCCTAGTTAATGATAAACTTACCTGGAGCAGCCAGTGCCAGGCAGCAGCTGCCAAGGCAAACAGGATCATGGGGTGCATTAAAAGAGGTCTGGATACACATGATGAGAGCATTATACTGCCTCTGTACAAATCCCTAGTTAGACCGCACATGGAGTACTGTGTCCAGTTTTGGGCACCGGTGCTCAGGAAGGATATAATGGAACTAGAGAGAGTACAAAGGAGGGCAACAAAATTAATAAAGGGGATGGGAGAACTACAATACCCAGATAGATTAGCGAAATTAGGATTATTTAGTCTAGAAAAAAGACGACTGAGGGGCGATCTAATAACCATGTATAAGTATATAAGGGGACAATACAAATATCTCGCTGAGGATCTGTTTATACCAAGGAAGGTGACGGGCACAAGGGGGCATTCTTTGCGTCTGGAGGAGAGAAGGTTTTTCCACCAACATAGAAGAGGATTCTTTACTGTTAGGGCAGTGAGAATCTGGAATTGCTTGCCTGAGGAGGTGGTGATGGCGAACTCAGTCGAGGGGTTCAAGAGAGGCCTGGATGTCTTCCTGGAGCAGAACAATATTGTATCATACAATTATTAGGTTCTGTAGAAGGACGTAGATCTGGGTATTTATTATGATGGAATATAGGCTGAACTGGATGGACAAATGTCTTTTTTCGGCCTTACTAACTATGTTACTATGTTACTATGTAGTTGGTTCACCAAGATAGATCTGCGTGGTGCGTATAATCTTGTGCGAATTAAACAGGGTGATGAATGGAAAACGGCATTTAATACGCCCGAGGGCCATTTTGAGTACCTGGTTATGCCATTCGGGCTTTCTAATGCTCCATCTGTGTTTCAGTTCTTTATGCATGACATCTTCCGAGAGTACCTGGATAGATTCATGATTGTATATTTGGATGACATTTTGGTCTTTTCGGATGATTGGGAGTCTCATGTGAAGCAGGTCAGAATGGTGTTCCAGGTCCTTCGTGCGAATTCCTTGTTTGTGAAGGGGTCAAAGTGTCTCTTTGGAGTTCAGAAGGTTTCATTTTTGGGTTTCATTTTTTCCCCTTCTACTATCGAGATGGACCCTGTTAAAGTTCAGGCCATTTACGATTGGACTCAGCCGACATCTGTGAAGAGCTTGCAGAAGTTCCTGGGCTTTGCTAATTTTTATCGTCGCTTCATCGCTAATTTTTCCAGTATTGCTAAACCGTTGACTGATTTGACCAAGAAAGGTGCTGATGTGGTCAATTGGTCCTCTGCGGCTGTAGAGGCTTTTCAGGAGTTGAAGCGACGTTTTGCTTCTGCCCCTGTGTTGTGCCAGCCAGATGTTTCGCTCCCTTTTCAGGTTGAGGTTGATGCTTCTGAAATTGGAGCAGGGGCTGTTTTGTCGCAAAGAAGTTCTGATGGCTCGGTGATGAAACCCTGTGCCTTCTTTTCTAGAAAATTCTCGCCTGCTGAGCGCAATTATGATGTGGGCAATCGTGAGTTGTTGGCCATGAAGTGGGCATTCGAGGAGTGGCGACATTGGCTTGAAGGAGCTAAACATCGCGTGGTGGTCTTGACGGATCACAAGAATTTAACTTATCTCGAGTCTGCCAAACGGTTGAATCCTAGACAGGCTCGATGGTCGCTCTTTTTCTCCCATTTTGATTTTGTGGTTTCATACCTTCCGGGATCTAAGAATGTGAAGGCTGACGCCCTGTCAAGGAGTTTTGTGCCTGACTCTCCGGGTGTTCCGGAGCCGGCGGGTATTCTTAAAGAAGGGGTAATTTTGTCTGCCATTTCCCCTGATTTGCGGCGTGTGCTGCAAAAGTTTCAGGCTGATAGACTTGACCGTTGTCCTACGGAGAAACTGTTTGTCCCTGATAGATGGACTAGTAGAGTTATCTCTGAGATTCATTGTTCAGTGTTGGCTGGTCATCCTGGAATCTTTGGTACCAGAGATTTGGTGGCTAGATCCTTTTGGTGGCCTTCTTTGTCACGGGATGTGCGTTCTTTTGTGCAGTCCTGTGGGACTTGTGCTCGGGCTAAGCCCTGCTGTTCTCGTGCCAGTGGGTTGCTTTTGCCCTTGCCGATCCCGAAGAGGCCCTGGACGCATATTTTTATGGATTTTATTTCAGATCTCCCTGTTTCTCAAAGGATGTCGGTCATTTGGGTGGTTTGTGATTGCTTCTCTAAGATGGTCCATTTGGTACCCTTATCTAAATTGCCTTCCTCCTCTGATTTAGTGCCATTGTTTTTCCAGCATGTGATTCGTTTGCATGGCATTCCAGAGAACATCGTCTCGGACAGAGGTTCCAGTTTGTTTCGAGGTTTTGTCGGTCCTTTGCGCTAAGATGGGCATTGATTTGTCTTTTTCTTCGGCTTTCCATCCTCAGTCTAATGGCCAAACCGAACGAACTAATCAGACTTTGGAGACATATCTGAGATGCTTTGTTTCTGCTGATCAGGATGATTGGGTGTCCTTCTTGCCTTTGGCTGAGTTCGCCCTCAATAATCGGGCCAGCTCGGCTACTTTAGTTTCTCCTTTTTTCTGTAATTCTGGTTTCCATCCTCGTTTCTCTTCAGGGCAGGTTGAGCCTTCGGACTGTCCTGGTGTGGATGCGGTGGTGGACAGGTTGCAGCGGATTTGGACTCATGTGGTGGACAATTTGACATTGTCCCAGGAGAAGGCTCAACGTTTCGCTAACCGCCGGTGTTGTGTTGGTCCCCGACTTCGTGTTGGGGATTTGGTTTGGTTGTCATCTCGTCATGTTCCTATGAAGGTTTCTTCTCCTAAGTTTAAGCCTCGTTTCATTGGGCCTTATAAGATTTCTGAAGTTCTTAATCCTGTGTCATTTCGTTTGGACCTTCCAGCTTCTTTTGCCATCCATAATGTGTTCCATAGGTCGTTGTTGCGGAGATACGTGGCGCCTATGGTTCCCTCCGTTGATCCCCCTGCCCCGGTGTTGGTTGAGGGGGAGTTGGAGTATGTGGTGGAGAAGATTTTGGATTCTCGTGTTTCGAGACGGAAACTTCAGTACCTGGTCAAGTGGAAGGGTTATGGTCAGGAAGATAATTCCTGGTTTTTTGCCTCTGATGTTCATGCTGCCGATCTTGTTCGTGCCTTTCATCTGGCTCATCCTGATTGGCCTGGGGGCTCTGGTGAGGGTTCGGTGACCCCTCCTCAAGGGGGGGGGGTACTGTTGTGAATTCTGTTGTCGAGCTCCCTCCTCTGGTCGTGAATGGTACTTCGGCGAGTTGTGTTTATGGGCTCCCTCTGGTGGCTATGAGTGAAGCTGCGGCTTCTGAGGTTCCTTACACAGGTGACGTGGTTTATCCTTTGGTTGGCTGCTCTATTTAACTCCTCTCAGATCGTTACTCCATGCCAGCTGTCAATGTTTTTGCATTCGTTCAGTTCGCTCCTGGATCTCTCTGGTGACCTGCCTTCTCCTGCAGAAGCTAAGTTCATTATAGTCTTATTTTGTTCTCTGTTTTCTTGTCCAGCTGGTTTTCATGATTTTGTCTTGCTAGCTGGAAGCTCTGGGATGCAGAGTCAGAGTTCCCACATCCCAGAGCTCGTCCGGTATGAGGTTTAACTATCAGGTCATTCCGGGTGCTCCTAACCACCAGGTCATAACACCCGTTACTATAAACAATCAAAATCTCCCTCATGCTCCGAACTTGTTTCGGAATTGAACCATATTTTCAGAATGGAGCAACTGATTGGTCAGGATACTGGAACCTTAGACAAAGTTCTAAACACATGGTCTCCTTGGATTATGTTCAGAGAGACTGCGGACTTGGTGACTTGGCTAGGTTAACTGACTAAATTTTCGAACTACGCATATTTGTATCCAAAATCTCAATGGTGGATTTCCAAGCTTTAATAACAAGCATACCAGAAACAGGTGGAAGTAGACAGGAAACCAGGAACCGAACCTTCCTCCTCCCTTATCTATCCCTTCTTCTTCTATCTCTCTCTTTCTCTATCTCAGTTTAATCCTTATTTATGTTTAAAAAATCTTAAGGTTTGTGTACAATGTAATAACATAGATATTCCTGCTCCCAAATCATATCCAATTCTATTTTTCTATATACATGAGAATTGAACACAGGGAGTCTTTGATAATAACATTCATGAACCTTTGTCGCAATATTGATAGACCGTCCTATTAACTTATAGGTAATATACCCTCAAGATTTAATTATAGCACACAGTTATTGACCCTAGTTCGCCTTATGAATAGTTAAGGGAATAGTACCTTTTCTCACATAGCAGACAAAAGGAATATCGCCACTCAGGTTCATTTCACAACTTAATATACTTTATTGTCCAAAAGTGTTTACAATGAAAATATTATATCAATATGTATCTGTTTGTTGAAGACCTAATTTGTAATGAATAATTATATACAATTTATATCAATAAAATGATTGACACAAAAACTGATATTTGCTTTATATATCAGACACAATATGGCTGCACTTTACAGGAGAGAATCTCCGATTTACAATGCAAAACCCCACAGATGTGCTCATTCTAATAGAATAATGACAGCAAAGGGATGTTGTTTTTGTTTTTTGCTTCCTTTTTTAATTGAAAAGTTGTTTCTTGAGTAGTACGTCGGAAAGTTGCAAGCTACATTTTCCCTTTAACGACAGAGAAAAAAAAAAACTATGTTGAGACCATTTTATTTTGAAGTCCGTTAATTGTGCAAATCTAAGATTATATTAGAGAATTGAAACTCTTCACATAATGTGATTGAAATCGTTCTTCCTGTACAGACCGGAGAGACAGACTGCAGAGAATTCGCACCACATTTTGAAGATTTTCAGTAAAAACATGATCAGAAGGTGAAGACCTTAATGACAGAATCTTTTCTTTTTCTTAAATAGGCGATCCGGTAACGGACACGGAGTGTGACGTATGTCCGAAGGGTCATTACAGCAATACAAACAACGCAGCTCAATGTTCTCCGTGGACCAAGTATGTTGTTTTTTTTCAGTATAACATAATAATGGGCCAGACAATAACGTGTGGCTGGGCGACTATAGGATTGTAAGCGCCACAATATCAGTTGACTCTACCATTTGTCTGCCAAGTAATGACATCTGATCTACTGTAGTAAGGTCATTTGGCTCTCAGTTACGGGCCTGTTTAACTAGAGCAATAATGGGGGGGGGGGGGAGAATAATTATTAATTGTCCCCCAATAATTGCTAATTGTCCCCCATATACAGTACATGTTATCTGCATCCAATCTTCTGATTACTCCGGGTGATGGCTACTGGTAATCATGACTCAAGACGAAACTGTTAAACTGTAAAGTGCTGCGGAATATGTTGGCACTATATAAATAAAGATTATTATTATGACTCACACATGTTTAAAAAAAATTATTCCCCAGTGAATCAGCATTGTACAGGTTTGTCTTATGAGTGTTGCTGCTTTGTCTTGTTACCGTTGCTGGTTTGTATTGTGATTGTTGCTGGTTTGTTTTGTGGACTGTTGCTGGTTTGTCTTGTGGACTGTTGCTGCTTTGTCTTGTGGACTGTTGCTGCTTTGTCTTGTGACTGTTGCTGGTTTGTCTTGTGACTGTTGCTGGTTTGTCTTGTGACTGTTGCTGGTTTGTCTTGTGATTGATGCTGGTTTGTCTTGTGATTGATGCTGGTTTGTCTTGTGATTGTTGCTGGTTTGTCTTGTGACTGTTGCTGGTTTGTCTTGTGACTGTTGCTGGTTTGTCTTGTAACTGTTGCTGGTTTGTCTTGTGATTGATGCTGGTTTGTCTTGTGATTGATGCTGGTTTGTCTTGTGATTGTTGCTGGTTTGTCTTGTGACTGTTGCTGGTTTTTCTTGTGACTGTTGCTGGTTTGTCTTGTGACTGTTGCTGCCTTATCTTGTGACTGTTGCTGGTTTGTCTTGTGATTATTGCTGGTCTGCCTTATGACTGTTGCTGGTTTGTCTTGTGACTGTTGCTGGTTTGTTTTATGATTGTTGCTGGTTTATCTCGTGATTGTTGCTGCTTTGTATTGTGACTGTAGCTGGTTTGTCTTATGATTGATGCTGGTTTGTTTTGTGACTGTTGCTGGTTTGTCTTGTGACTGTTGCTGGTTTGTCTTGTGATTGATGCTGGTTTGTCTTGTGATTGTTGCTGCTTTGAAAGAAGAAATATAAACCAGTTCACCCGTAACACATAAGCCAAATTTCAGGAGCACGGACCCGCTGTGTCCAGGCGTGTAGAATCCAAAAGAAGAAAATATCCAGCTTCACCGAATCCGTGAAAAAAAGTTTTCTTTTTTCACAAACTTAAACATGGAGGATACAAACTTCAGCACAAACCATATGGGTAAGAATCCCAATGCGTTTCTGGAGACTAAGCTCCCTTAATCATGACAATCATGGCAATCATGTCATAATTAAGAGAGCTTAGTCTCCAAAAACGCATTGAGATTCTTACCCATATGGTTTGTGCTGAAGTTTGTATCCTCCATGTTTAAGTTTGTGAAAAAAGAAAAAAAAATTTCACAGATTCGGTGAAGCTGGACATTTTCTTCTTTTGGATTGTTGCTGCTTTGTCTTGTGATTGTTGCTGCTCTGTCTTGTGATTGTTGCTGGTTTGTCTTGTGGACTGTTGCTGGTTTGTCTTGTGATTGCTGCTAGTTTGTCTTGTGGCCTGTTGCTGGTTTGTCTTGTGGACTGTTTCTGGTTTGTCTTGTAACATCATTGTTTACCCCGGCAGATAATCAATTTGTGTAAAAGGCCTTGAAACTTTTGTAAAACACATCCTGTTATGACTTGTATCCCATCTGGGAACAAAAGGATTGGTTGTTAAAATTAATATGCTCGACCATTTTTCCTCCAATAACAGCTGTCAAAGGAGCCCCCCATACACATCTTATATATAATGGTGGATGTGTCTTTCTGTCCAAAGACGCGATGGGCGGCACCTGCGCAGTGTGGCGCCTGAGTCAATGCATGCACATATGGCACTATGGTGCCATTTTGTTGTAGACAACGTGTATTCGAATTCAGATATACCATGTCTTCAATAAAATGGCGCAGGATGTGCGTTAGTTGACTCCGGTGCCATTTTATTGAAGACTTCTACTACAACGTCAACATAGCGCCGTCTGTCCTCATTATCCGTATGACCAGCACGTTTTGACGTTGTAGTACAATACTTCAATAAAATGGCGCCGGAGTCAGTACGTGTGCATACCATGATATCCGGTGTCATTTTATTGAAAACCCTATGTGAAAATTCACAGACGCAGTGTCTTCAAGCAAATGGTGCCTGAGATTGGTATGTGCACGCCTGACTCCGGAACCATTTTCAGCTAATACTTTTAAAGAGGTTGTCCACTACAATGTGTAGTGGGCAGATTTATTTAAACCTTGGAAATAAGGCTTTGTTCAAATACCTTGTGTTTCCAAATGTGCCTGTGAGTGGCGCTATCACTGTCCGCTTTCATTAACAGAGCGCAGCAAGGGGTCACATGACTGGGATGAGAGTGGACGGCGATGGCTCACAGGCACCTTTGGAAACGCAAAGAGAGGCAGAGTCTCTCAGAAGCAAAGATGGTCAGAGGTTCAACAGTCTTATTAACTATGTTACAAATTGCAGAACAATAACAGAAAAATGTTCCTCAACGTAAAAGAGCAAAGACTTTGAATATTCCAAAATCTACAGGACTTAATATCACAAGATTTTGAGATTCTGGAGTAATCCATGTGCATAAGGAACAAGGCCGACGGTCAATATTGGATGCTCGTAATCTGTGGACCTGCATTAAAAATGGGCATAATTTGTGGGGTTTAGGTGGACGGACCTGGTCTCATGCTTCTCTTATCAGCAGTAGATGCAGTCTGTGAGGAAGGATGTATTACTCAGTGCAATATAATCATATCCTATTTAATAAACTAAATACAGAGCAACCAACCCCTTTAAGTAATTGCTTTTCTGACAATTTCCTGCCAATTTCTCTCCTTTATTTCTATGGCTGCCCATCCTTTGGTTGACTTCACACTTCTGCTGAAGGGTTTTATGGCAGCCATCATTTGTTGCTCTGCATACTGTTGACTATTTTTATGTACGGGGCCAATAACCCACATTACTAGGATCATCATTGCCCTACCATTAGCACTTGTCAAAAATCCATCAGATGCTATATGGGCATGGCCTTCTATATAACAGTACCCCTCCTGTGCACCCAGCAGATTACTGAGTGGTAGGTACCTGGTATTCTCCTGGCAGACTTCTGCACCATCATCTCCGCCTTCTCAGGCTTTTCCTTATAGCATACTGTGTTGTTCTTCTTCCCATGTGAGAACTTTCCTGCTTGTGCACCGTTCTGGGACTCGCCCTATATGAGCGGCTCGCCTGCTTTTTCCTAGATCTATTTCGTGCATATCCTTGAATTGTAAATGAAAAGCAATATAGACGCACCATAATACAAGAATCGTGCATTTTGTGTTTTCTGCAGGTGCGTGGAATTGGGTCAGATTTTATTTAAAGAAGGAAATTCCACAACTGATTCCATATGTAAAGAAAAGAGAAGTCGCATTTTATTAGCAGTTGTATTGGTCCCAGTGCTTGCAGTGATAATATATGTAGTCACAAATCTTCGTGTTAGTAAACGAGGTAAGTCAAGTCTCACTGTCAGCGGGACATCAGGGCCTGGTTCACATGTGATGCATTTCTCGTGGGTTTACAATGTGGATTCTGCATCTGAAATCTGCAACAACCTGCAGTGCCTGAGATCAGGGATTGAGAAGAGCGCACTTCAGAGCCTATTTTTCTTACTATTCTGTAAGAGTTGTTGTCTGCGTGTGACTATGTACAGATTAAATACATTTTTCAATAGCACTAACCCAGCCTCATTCTATATATGCAGTGCTTATCAAAAATGAGTGCACCCCCAATTAAAGTCTTAGGAGCAAAGTTAAAGTTTAGACAAAATTATTATCAAGAAGAATTCCACCACATACGTCTAATTATTCATCAATCAGGTGTCCAGCAGACAGTTAACTATAAACAGGTGTTACCTAACAGCATTTCATGAATTCAGTTATGGCACCACATGGAAGAGAAATGTCACAAAAAATAATCATAGAATATCTTAACACAAGAAAGGTGAAGGCTACAAGTAGATCAGGCGATATTTACTTACTTTTCAGAATACTGTACCAAAAGTGATGCAAAATTTATTTTTAAAGATGGAACTGCAACCATCTCAGAGACGTCCAGGTGACCACAGAAGTTGTCACTTAAACAGGAGCGTCTTCTGAAAAGAAAAGTTGGGGAAAATCGCCATACAAGTTCCCTGCAGTTATCTAAAGAAAGTGCATTACTGTAGTAGAAGTAGAAAGCCAAAGAGGGGGTTAGTGCTTCCGTGACCCAATACAGTGTACACTGCAGATGAATGGCTGCCATCTACAAAGGAAGCCTCTCCTAAAGCTCATGAAGAAAAAGCCACCTACAATGTGTCAAGGCACATACTGATAAGCATGAAGACTACTGGAACTCTGTACTCTGGAGTGATGAGACTAAGGTAAAAAAATGTTTTTGGAACTGATGGCTTCAAAACTGTATGGTGTCACAAAGGTGAAAGTACAAAGAAAAATTCATAGTGCCTACAGTGAAACATGGCGGCAGTGTCCTTATGTGGAGAACATCAGTGCTGCTGGTTCACATGTCATTGAAGATATAATGAATTCACAGATTTGCTGCTCTATATTGAAGGTGAATATGCTACCATCACATCATGAAACGCAATCTTAACATAATTTTGGCAATAGTCCTTTTATTCAGTGAGATATTGATTCAAATCTTACTTTTCAAAGGGGGTGTACTCATTTGTACTGAGCACTATATATACGTATAAACCTTACTTGGTAATTTTGTATCCATTTACACAACCTAGATGAAGAAATTAAGAAAACAAAATTACTAGTGTATTGTAATTACAGAAAGGGCCACAACTAGGGAATATCAAAATTACAAGCAATTTTTTTTTTTTTTTAATAGATTTCAATATGAAAAGTTATTTTACCCACCACATGGGGAAACATTTCATCATTGTGCATAGGTTAAGATACTCCCACCTGAAGAAGACGGTGTTTACCGTTGAAACGCGTTGTGGCAAACGACATATGTTGTCTGAGTTTCCTTCAGCGCTCCTGGGACTGATTTCTGTTTGACACACAAGATACTTTTTTAGACCATTTAGCAGTTACTTCTTGAAAATATTAAAACCAAAAAGGTTTTTTTTTTTTATATTATTAAAATATTTATATATTTTTTTCTTCTGCAGCTTGCATATAGATCAATATATTGCAAGCAGCCTGCCAAATTCAGTTTCAAACCCAAAAGTCATCCTGCTTCTTGATGTTTCCAGCTCCTACTGACTTCACCTGATTGAAAATGTAAACTCAATTCTGGTTTGATTTGATGCAATAAATATTAATATTAATCCCGTCCGAGGTCAGATCCCCTGCTTTGATGCAGGGCTCCGCGGTGAGCCCGCATCAAAGCCGGGACATGTCAGCTGTTTTGAACAGCTGACATGTGCCCGTAATAGGCGCGAGCAGAATCGCGATCTGCCTGCACCTATTAACTAGTTAAATGCCGCTGTCAAACGCAGACAGCGGCATTTAACTACCGCTTCCGGCCGGGCGGGCGGAAATGACATCATCGCCGACCCCCGTCACATGATCGGGGGTCGGCGATGCGTCAGGATGGTAACCATAGAGGTCCTACAGACCTCTATGGTTACTGATCACCGGTGGCTGTGAGCGCCACCCTGTGGTCGGCGCTCACAGCACACCTCCATTTCTGCTACATAGCAGCGATCAGCAGATCGCTGCTATGTAGCAGAGGCGATCGAGTTGTGCCTGCTTCTACCCTCCCATGGAGGCTATTGAAGCATGGCAAAAGTAAAAAAAAAAAAAAAAAGTAAAAAAAAATGTGAAAAAAAATATAAAAGTTTAAATCACCCCCCTTTCGCCCCAATCAAAATAAATCAATAAAAAAAAAATCAAATCTACACATTTGGTATCGCCGCGCTCAGAATCGCCCGATCTATCAATTTAAAAAAAGCATTAACCTGATCGCTAAACGGCGTAGCGATAAAAAAATTCGAAACGCCAGAATTACGTTTTTTAGGTCGTCGCGACATTGCATTAAAATGCAATAACGGGCGATCAAAAGAACGTATCTGCACCGAAATGCTATCATTAAAAACGTCATCTCGGCACGCAAAAAATAAGCCCTCAACCGACCCCAGATCACGAAAAATGGAGACGCTACGAGTATCGGAAAATGGCACAATTTTTTTTTTTTTTTTTTTTAGCAAAGTTTGGAATTTTTTTTCACCACTTAGATAAAAAATAACCTAGTCATGTTAGGCGTCTATGAACTCGTACTGACCTGGAGAATCATAATGGCAGGTCAGTTTTAGCATTTAGTGAACCTAGCAAAAAAGCCAAACAAAAAAAAAGTGTGAGATTGCACTTTTTTTGCAATTTCACCACACTTGGAATTTTTTTCCCGTTTTCTAGTACACGACATGCTAAAACCAATGATGTCGTTCAAAAGTACAACTCGTCACGCAAAAAATAAGCCCTCACATGGCCAAATTGACGGAAAAATAAAAAAGTTATGGCTCTGGGAAGGAGGGGAGTGAAAAACGAACACGGAAAAACGAAAAATCCCAAGGTCATGAAGGGGTTAAGATTACTAGAAATGCATTTAGTAGAAGGCAGCGGATGCTAAAGACTAAAGGTACCTTCACACATAACGATATCGTTGACGATATCGTTGCTTTTTGTGACGTAGCAACGATATCGTTAAGGAAATCGTTCTGTGTGACAGCGACCAACGATCAGGCCCCTGCTGGGAGATCGTTGGTCGCTGAACAAAGTCCAGAACTTTATTTCGTCGCTGGATCTCCCGCTGACATCGCTGGATCGGCGTGTGTGACACCGATCCAGCGATGTCTTCACTGGTAACCAGGGTAAACATCGGGTTACTAAGTGCAGGGCTGCGCTTAGTAACCCGATGTTTACCCTGGTTACCAGCGTAAAAGTAAAAAAAAACAAACACTACATACTTACCTACAGCTGTCTGTCCCCGACGCTCTGCTTCTCTGCACTCCTCCTGTACTGGCTGTGAGCGTCGGTCAGCCGGAAAGCAGAGCGGTGACGTCACCGCTCTGCTTTCCGGCCGCTGTGCTCACAGCCAGTACAGGAGGAGTGCAGAGAAGCAGAGCGCCGGGGACAGACAGCGGTAGGTAAGTATGTAGTGTTTTTTTTTTTTTTACATTTACGCTGGTAACCAGGGTAAACATCGGGTTACTAAGCGCGGCCCTGCGCTTAGTAACCCGATGTTTACCCTGGTTACCGGCATCGTTGGTCGCTGGAGAGCTGTCTGTGTGACAGCTCTCCAGCGACCAAACCGCGACGCTGCAGCGATCCGGATCGTTGTCGGTATCGCTGCAGCGTCGCTTAATGTGAAGGGGCCTTAAGCCAATAGGACTCCTGGCTTTCAGGATTGAGGCTGAACTGCATCATTCAGCTTGCAATGTATTGTTTTGTATGCAAGCTGTTTAAGGCTGTTTAAGGCTATGTTTCCACGGTCCGGAATGGCAGCGCTTTGGACACAGCGGACATCCACCCCGTCCAAAGCGCTGCCGGCTTTTGTACGCACGGTAATTCCACATGTGTTCATATCCATAGAATGGTGCTATTTATCTTGCGGAGACTGAGCATCTCCGCAAGATAAATATACATGCTGCAGTCTATAAAGATGTGCCTCAGGTGTGTATACGCAAGTTTGCCACCTGCATCTTTGTACGCATA